>NC_134584.1:1045000-1210000 GCF_037038515.1 Microtus pennsylvanicus
GGAGCCAGATACCGCTTTTATTGGCTCTCGCTCAAGCCCCGCCCTCCGGTGGAGGGCCGTCACGTGACGCGACGGCTGGGGCCTCCCGGCGCGGGGGACGCTAGTGGCCAAGATGGCGGCGGAGCTGGTGGAGGCCAAAGTGAGTGAGCGGCGGCGGCGCGGGCTGGGGCCGGCGGGTGGCGCGGTGCGGACGGCGCCTCGCAGCCAGCCGGGAGGGCGAGCTGAGGGGTGTGGGAGTGCGGGTCGACCGGGGCGCGACCGGGACGCGGGCTGAGGCTGCGAGCGGGGGGCGGGGAGACCGGGGGCGGGGTCGCCAGCACCGTTTTCGGAGTGTCGCCGTCGGCTCCTGTCACTCCATTTCCGATCGGAGCTGGAAGTCCCTACCGTGTGGGGACGCAGCTTCCCCGGTGCAGGCGCTGTCCCTTCCTTTGGGACAGCCCCACTGGGACAGGCCTGGAGGGTCCCCTGTGGTCTCCCAAGCCTAAGGAATGCAGAGAGTGACTTTTCCATCCCGTCTCCAAGGCAACGAGGAGGACTCAGGTCCGGGTCCCAGCATCTCTCCTCGCCTACGGGACAGCATGGGGAAGGTCTGCAGGGAGTGCCACAAGTCCCCTGATTCTCGGGGTCCCCATTGGCACTTCCCCCTAGTGAATAAGTAAGACTCCAGACTCAGTCCAGCTATGAGTTCCGGGGTTCATTTTAGAGTCTCCGAGTCGCCGAGAACCGCCCCTCCGTCCCTTACACACTGGCTGTCCCCTGTCCTCCTGGGAAGGTCCCCAGCCCCCTCTGTTGCCTTCGGGGGTCCAGTCAGCAGTGGGGTACCACATTCTCCAGTAATCCTTACACTGTACTCCACCTTTAATCTCGACATCCTGGCGAATCATCTTCCAGGGTTTTGGGCTCCCTGACAGCCCACCCGACCCACCACCCCCTTTTTTCCTGTGTTGCTCCCCGGATTGATCCCTGAACTGAGTCCAAGGGAGGACTGCTTAGGCCTTCCCCCCCCCATTTCTGCTTTGAGGTGCCAGGGCTCTGTCCCTCCACCGGGTGAGTCCCCATTAAACCTCCCTGAGGCGTGGCTCAGCATCGCCACCTTTCAGTGCTGTCCTGTCTCCCAGCACACTCATCCCTCCTGAGTTCCTGCTGGACCTCAGTCAGCCTCCCTCAGGCATCTTCCCACCTATAAAGTCACAACTTGTACCACTTCTTTCCTGATTCTCCTGTTACATGGCTCATCCCTGTCCCACTTGGACCTTTTGGGGTATTCTAGAGATTCCAATTAAAAAATGTATCCCTCTCCCCCCTCCCCCCCGTTCATTCACCCAAAATGTACACCATATTCATAGTCAGAGTTTTGGAATACTCAAAATGGGAACATGTGAACTGTGAAGGTCCCAGGCACAGTCTTTTTTTTTTTAATATTTATTTATTTATTTATTATGTATACAATATTCTGTCTGTATGCCTGAAGGCCAGAAGAGGGCACCAGACCTCTTTACAGATGGTTGTGAGCCACCATGTGGTTGCTGGGAATTGAACTCAGGACCTTTGGAAGAGCAGGCAATGCTCTTAACCACTGAGCCATCTCTCCAGCCCCCCAGGCACAGTCTTACTGCTTAAAGCCCCCTTTGTAGCATCCTGGAGCATTCCGGGGAGGCCAAGCCTCTTTGCCCACCTCATTCCTCAGGCAGGGGTGTGGTCCCTCTCTACTGGACCCTCTGGACCTCCAGCCCCACCTTAGTTGAACTTGACCCTCTTTTTTGAAGCTCTGTGATGGTCCAGGGGGACCCCATCACAGCCCCTCAGAGAACATTAAGTGTAATGGAGACTCCTCCATCTATCTGTCACAGTGGGCTGGAGATTCTGTCCTTTGCGGTCCACTGGGGCTTATCGGAGGCGATGGTGGCATTTGAGGATGACTGGACCATTCAGCAGGCCCCGTGGCAGGCTTGTAGGCTGCCTTCATCCTTTGTCAGGGGTCTTGGCTTTCCGAAGAGCCTGGTCTAGTGACTGTTGCCTCTCATTGAGCCCCAAGTGGAAAGCTTTAGACACCATGGAGCTGACACTGTTTATAAACCCTGCCCTGGTAGCCATGCCCGGGCGGGAGGTGCACTCTGGGCAATAGATGGAGACATCTTGCTGTGTCCTGTCCTAGTGCCATGCTGTCCCTAGCAGGCTGCTGGGAAACCCGACCCAGACCATATGGCAACAACCTGGGTGCTGGGATGTTTGCCATCCGTCATGGGTGACGGGACTCCCCCTGGCTCTGGCACCCCTCTCCTCAGTCTTTAGGGCTTGGACTTGTTCTAGTACAAACGTGCTAACTACATGCTGTGTGTGCTGCGTGGCCCTGCATGAGGTAGGAAGTCAAGGCTCCTTTGAGGGTGCCCAAGGGCCACATACCCTGGAGTCCCTGGAGAGTCAGGGCTCCCCAGCAAGAGGTCTAAAGCCTGGTAGCCACTGGCCAAACTCCGTCCCAGCCCATTGTACCAAGAGGCCTCACATCATGTTGTCATAGTTGGCAACCCAAGTCCCAGATGCTCTGGGAGCCTCCTGGGACACTGCTCTTGCTCCCAAGGGCCATGTGCCCCAAGTGATCAGGTGGGTACCAAATGTGATGGATTCCTGAGACTAGGACCTCTGGGCTGGTCAGGTGTGCTTTCTGTGTCTTGCAGGCTTCTTTGGGGCTCATGGCCTGAGTCAGCTGCCTGTGTCCCCTCCAGCCACTTGGACCATCAGCCAGTTCCATGGAAGTCCCTCTCTATCTCCAATTTTCATTGAATTCAATCCAGCTGCAGAACTTAACACAGGAGGCCCAGGGCCTGGCTGGGCTGTCCCTCAGGGAGCCTTGGTCCTTCCACCTGGGGGGTCTGCCATGCCCTCATGTCAGCTATTGTAAATGCAGGCCCCACCCGAGGGACCCCCATACATCTGTCCCTGGGCCTTTCTGTCATCTAATACTGTGTCATCAGCTTGGTCACTGACCTGTGCAGCTGCTTGGTTTCAGGCACCAGCTGTTCTCATGTAGGCCCATCCTGCTCCTAGGCACCCTGGGTGATGCCCGGGGAACTGGCATGGTTGGATGGAGACCAGGTACAGGGTCCAGTCCACAGTGCCCTGGGGGCCTTGCCCGAGACTAGCAAATCCTACCTAGTCTGGGTAGCACACATGGAAAGGGGTTTAAGAGGCCTCCCCAGGGTTCAGTCCTGACACCTCTGCCCAGGAGTGCTGTCTTAGGACACAGCCATGCCCCTGCCGTAGCCAAGGCAGGCAGTCCTTCTGTTTCATGTATACGTCACACCAGAAGAGGAGGCTGTGAGGGACGGGAAGGGGTTCTGGTGGCTGGCACCCAGGCATGTTAGAGGGCAACCGCTGAGAGCCGCTGTGGTCACCCTTCCACAGAACATGGTGATGAGCTTCCGAGTGTCGGACCTACAGATGCTTCTGGGCTTTGTGGGCCGCAGCAAGAGTGGGTTGAAGCATGAGCTGGTGACCAGGGCCTTGCAGCTGGTGCAGTTCGACTGCAGCCCCGAGCTCTTCAAGAAGATCAAAGAGCTATATGAGACACGCTACGCCAAGAAGAACGTGGATCCCAGCCCACAGGCGCCACGGCCCCTGGACCCCCTGGCTCTGCACTCCATGCCCAGGACTCCCCTGTCAGGGCCCACCGTGGACTACCCCGTGTTGTACGGGAAGTACTTGAATGGACTGGGACGCCTGCCCACCAAGGCCCTTAAGCCTGAAGTGCGCCTGGTGAAGTTGCCCTTCTTCAACATGCTGGACGAGTTGCTGAAGCCCACCGAGCTGGGTAAGTGGTGGGTATCGGCTGGGGGATCCCCACAGTAGGCTCAGCCACTGGGCCACGTGCCATAGGAAGGCATGGCAGGTCACACTGGTCATCTCAGCATTTAGGGGCTGAGGCAGTATTATTGTGAGTTCTGGGCTACAGGGCGAAACTGTTTTTAAAAAACAGCAATGACTGAGGACGTAGGTACCGTAGTGAGCAGAGCATTCACTGGCCTGCTGACCAGCACCGAGGCCTGGCAGCGTGTACCTCTCCTCCCAGCTCGACAAGGGGAGTGCCGTGAGTCTGAGGTTAGCCTTGGCAAATAGATTCCGATTTTTAAAAAAGAAAAAAAAAAGCTGGGCATGGTGGCAAACTCAAGTTATCACAGCACTTGGGGGGAGATGCAGAAGATCAGCAGTTCAAGGTCACTCGACTAGCTGCTCTACCAGTTTGAGACCCTGTCTCAAGAAAAGCAGATGTAAGTGGAGCTAGCTGTGTTCCAAGCTGTCAGGTTAGGTTGTCAGGTGGCCTCGACCATCAGACCACCGTCTGTGGGGCACAGATGGCCCTGGGAGACCCACATCTAGGTCTCTCCTGCCTAGAGCCCAGAGGTTGGTCCCAGCACTTGGCAGACTCACCCTCACATCCCTGTGGCCTGTTCTCCACTGAGTGGTCCCTGGAACTAGCTCTTGTAGACCAGGCTGGTCTCGAACTCACAGAGATCCACCTGCCTCTGCCTCCCAAGTGCTGGGATTAAAGGCGTGCGCCACCACCACCCGGCGGGGAGTTCTGTTTAATTGGGACTGCTGCAAGCACCTGAGGAAGGGTGGTACTTGGCCTGTCTGAGGGCTGCTTCTGTGACCTGAGGCTCCACCCCCTGGTTCGAGGCTCCACCCCTAGCCTGAGACTCCACCCTCCATGGCACTGAAGCTGGCTTATGGCAGAGCCTTCTGGCCCTGCCACCTTCTTGCCATGCTTCAAGTACTGCAATCTTGCCTTCTCCAAGGTTTCCACAGCCCTTGGCAGCTAGGGGCCAAGCTGCTGGGTATCATCTTGAGGATGACCCAAGTGCCAGGGAATTGGTCCCCCTGCCTGCCAGCCTGCATGGAGGGCTTCCCAGAGCAAGCCAGCCGTCACTCTGCCCCACAATGCAATGCTGTGCCCTGAGCCCCCAGGGACCCTGGTCACCTGATCTCCGGGAGAGCATGCTCCCCTGTCTACCCCAGCAGCTTGAACAAAGAGGACTAGCCCGCCTCACCTGCCTTCCCACCAGGGTACCCCCTTCCCTGGGTCCCACACCCTGAGGGGCTCCCGGATCAGGAGCTCTGATCCTGGGCCTAAGACCATGATCCCTCAAGCTCTAAGCTCCATTATTTCACAGGCCTGCCCTGCCCTGACCTGGGCCCTCCAACACAGTTCATGGTAGTCAGCCCCTTGCCCAGGCCAGAATGAGCCCCATGCTCCTTCAGGATTCCCCGGAAAAGCTGCCTGCTCATCATGCATCAGGCAGACAGAGCCCGTAAATCACCTGAGCACGCAGAGTGGGAGGGAGGAGGGCCACAGGCCAGCTGCAGACCAGGGCCCACTAACATCCCGTTTAAAGAGGGCTGCTAACCAGAGAGGGCAAGGGGCTCATAAGCTAACACACGGCAACCTGAGTTCCTGCCCGCCCCCCCACCCTTGTCTGCTGTTTCCCCACTCCTGGGCCAAGCAGGCCCAGGGCAGCAGAAGTGAGGACAGCGCAGGACTGGATGGGGAGGGTTGTGTCTCCTCTCCCCCACCCCAGGGCTGTGCCGCTGGAGGGTGTCCTGGGCATCTGTGGTCGGAAATGTAGAGATAGTGCCTGGACCTGAGGAGGTGGCCAGGGCCGGTGACCCTCAGGTCCCTAGGATGTCAGCTTCTTCAGCCCTACCCCTTTCCCCTTGCTGCCCACATGGATCCATGTTCCCTGGCTACCATGCTGTCTTTCTTGGTTTGTTGATGCGGTTTTTGAGACAGGGCTAACAGTGTACCCAGACTGGCCTGGAGCCTATGATGCTCTAGGTCCGAGGTTCTCAACCCTCTTCTTGCTGCGACCTTTAACACAGTTGCTCACGTTGTGTGACCCCAACCGTGAAGTTACTTTGTTGCTACTTCATAAGTGTAATTTTGCTACTGTTAAAATTGTAATGTAGATCGGTGGTTTCCAGTGGGGTTTTTGTTTTTGTGACCCCTATGAAAGGGTCAAAATAACCCCCCAGAGAGGTCACACCCCACAGGTTGAGAACCACTGCACTAGCCTGAGGCCTTGCAGTGCTAGGATCAGAGCCACCCGATAGCACTTGCTGACTGGGAAGGCCTGTCAGATTCCTTCTGCCCCAGGGTCTTTGCAGGACTGTGGCTCCTCACCCCCCAAGCCTTTGGTTGCTGTCTCTGTCCTCAAGGTCACAACCCACTGCCTGCCCTGTCCTTTTGGTATTTTAGAGACAAGGTTTCTCTACAGAGAGACAGGCTTTAGAAAGCCTGTCCTAGAGTTAGTTCTTAAAGACCAGGCTGGCTCGAACTCACAGACATCCGCCTGTCTCTGCCTCCTGAGTGCTGGGATTAAAGGTATGCACCACCACTGCCCTGAATGACCTGCCCTGCCCTGTCCTTTTGACGTCTCCTCCACTGTGGTTCCCTTCCAACACGGCCTTTGTCTGTCTTCATCTTTTGCATGATTTTTTGTGTGTGTGCTGTGTTTTGAGGCAGGGTCTTAGCCCAAGGTGGCCTTGAACCTCTGACCCGCCTGCTTCTACCTCCCTAGCCTGTGCTGACAGGGATGTGCCATTGCACCTGGCGAGACCCTTGCTCTCTGATACCCAATTCGGGTCACTGATTTGAAGCAGGTCAGCAGCACAGTGGAGCTGACTGGTACCCTGTCTGCAGAGCTAGTCTCCATGCTGCCCCAACTCTGCGTGCAGGCTGGGGTGCAGCTGGGGGACACTCAAGCCCGCAGTGCTGCCCTGTTAGGTTGCCTGAGCTGGTGACGCGGTGTTGCTTTCTCGTGGTGCTGAGGTACCCAAAAGTTTTAGGTCGCCTTGGGTCCCCACTGGTCCACCTTCCAGTCCTGGAGTGCGCAAGGCTAAGAGGGGCATTGTGGTCCATGACCCTGAGTGCTCTGTCCTGGTCCCCACCTGTCCCTGTTGACCCTTCATGATCCCTTGATATTCGCCCACCTCAGGCATGGTGGGGGTGGCAACTGTGGGTTCCTTAGCTTCTGTGCTTGGGCTGTCCATGTGTAGTGTGTGTCGTGTCTGGTGCGGACCTCTACCCGCGCCCATGCTGCAGTGGGCCAGAGAGAAAGGGAAAGTAGTTGATGGGGGGGCAGATGGAGCAAGGTTGCTGTGTGTGTGCCTGCTTGCCAGGTTGGCCTTGAGCTCCTCCCAACAAGTCCTGGCGTTTACTCAGGTTCTCAGGAGGATGGCAGGTTCAAGGCCAGCCAGGTCATAAAGTGAGACCCTCTCTTGGGGGAGACGGGTGGGGGTGGGACAACGAGGTACAGAGGCCTTAAGGCAAGGGTGCGCCTGGTTTGTAAGGCCACCAAGGAGGAGTTCCCAGCTGGTGCTGCTGAGGAGACCTTGCCCTCAGTGTCTCAGATCTGGCGGGGCTATAGCTGTAGGGCCTGGCTGATGGATGAGGGGACCAACAGCCATGGCAGAGGTCCTGGCCTGGGGAACAGCATAGGGTGGGTCATGCCTCAGCTGACTGCTAGGGTGTGGGACCCACCCCAGCAGTGTACTCACCCAGCAGCCTGGGTCCTATGCCACAGAAGCTACCCAGCCTCCCTTATGGCGGATTGTTCCAGCTCGTCCTTCAGGACCTATAGATTTGCTCAGCAGCGGCCGCCTGCCACCCAAGCACCCATGGGCTCTCTCCACGATCCTGGTCGGGCAGGTGTGATTCCCCTCACTGGAGTAACTCCACCTCCCAGCCCTGAACCTGCCTACACTCACTGCGACTGGTCCCACAGCGTCTAGTTGAGACGGTCCCAGGCCAGTCCAACCCAGTGTCAGCATTCCTTGTAAACAGGGTGTCACAGGAACTTGGCTTCTGGGGGCCTCACCTGCTAGCAGTGCTTGTGGCTAGACAGGGAACGCCATCTGGTGGGGCACTGGTTGATCTCGCAGTGTTGGGTGGAACTTGGGGCCTGCTCCCAGCAGCCAGCTGCCCTTCTGCTCAAGCCTACTGCTTACTAGGGTAGCTAGCTCTGAACTCCCTCCTCCTGCCCCTCAGAGGCCTGTTGTGGATACACTGCAGGCCACTGCTGAGTCACATGTCCACATGGTCAGAGCCCTCTGCTGGGGAAGGAACTGGGGCACACTAGGCCAGCAGTCTCTCCTGGAGCCACGGTGGCCTCAGGATATAAGTGCTACCCTTCTGCCTTTGGGGCACCCTCTTCTAAAGGGACCCAGAGTGGGAGGGGCCAGAATGTGTCCCCTGAGTCCCAGGCAGAGAGGGTTGGCCTCTTGCCCTGTGGCTAGGGAGCTGTAGCCAAGCAGCCTGACCCATATGCATTCAGTCCCACAGAACGCAGAGAAGCTGCAGGAGAGCCCATGCATCTTTGCGCTGACGCCGCGG
Organism: Microtus pennsylvanicus; assembly: GCF_037038515.1. Taxonomy (NCBI): domain Eukaryota; kingdom Metazoa; phylum Chordata; class Mammalia; order Rodentia; family Cricetidae; genus Microtus; species Microtus pennsylvanicus. Next base: position 1,053,387 of record NC_134584.1, read on the forward strand.
CAGGTGGAGATGATCCGCAACTCCAGGTGCGTCCACCACGAGCAGCTCCCTTGTCATGTGCCCTCCTGTGCTGGGACATGTGGGCCCCGCAGGCTCACGAGCACCCATCACTCCATGCCAGGAGAGCCCAGCTACATTCATCTAGATGTCACCAGGGTTCCCTGGGAAAGATGGGTATGAATAAACTTTCTGAGGGTGTGGCCAGGACAGCACAGCCAAGCTGTGTTTACAGTTGTGACTGTCCCTACGCCATTTGGCAGAACAGAGGTCAGGCTGGGGTATGGCCAGGTCCTGTGCCTGCCTCCTTCCTCACCCCTACGATGGACACAGATTCTTCCTGGCATGGGCCAGGAATGCTCTGTCCTGTTGCCTATTACTCATCTGGTGATGATGGGGAGGGCTCCAGGGTGGTCTGTTCTGCCCACTGACTCCTGCCTTGTGCCCTGCCCACAGAGAGCTGCAGCCTGGAGTGAAAGCCGTGCAGGTGGTGCTGAGGTACGCAAGCAGTGCCCTGGCCCCCGCCTCTCCTGTGGCCATCACTCTGCACACACAGCCTCATCCTGTCCACCCCTGTACCTCTACCATCTGTTGTCATTGTTGGGACCTCTGCTGCTTGTCTTCACAGCCCCCTGTGTCCCCTGTCTCTCCAGGATCTGCTACTCTGACACCAGCTGCCCACAGGAGGATCAGTACCCACCAAACATCGCTGTCAAGGTTAACCACAGCTACTGCTCAGTGCCGGTGAGCCAGCCGACAGCAGCCAGGGCGCGGGGTGACATGGACGCAGGGTAAGGATGGGACCTGGTGGGGTAGAGCACATCTCTGTTCACAGGGCTACTACCCCTCCAACAAGCCTGGTGTGGAACCCAAGAGACCCTGTCGACCCATCAACCTCACCCACCTCATGTATTTGTCCTCGGCCACCAACCGCATCACTGTCACCTGGGGCAACTACGGCAAGGTGAGCCCCTGTGCCCGAGCCCCACTGCCCTATGTGCACCCTGTCCATCCCACATTGACCCCATCCACCCTGCGTTCAGCACCCTGATGCTGCAGCCGCTCTGTCCACAGAGCTACTCCGTAGCCTTGTACCTGGTGCGGCAGCTGACCTCCTCAGACCTGCTGCAGAGGTTGAAGACGATCGGTGTGAAGCATCCAGAACTCTGCAAGGCTCTGGGTGAGCAGCTGGGGCCCCAGGGCCTGGCTGTGCCCGGTGGGACCTGCTCTGTTCCAGGTTGTGCAGCACCCGTGGTGTGTGCAAGGGTGGCTGAGGGACTCGGGGCAAAGACACAGTGTCAACCTGCGCTCGGGGTTCTGGATCTGGATGTGGGGGTTTCAGGGTCCAGTCTGTGAGCTCAGGCCTCCTGACTTAGACAGTTGGAGAGCAAGGGCAGCTGGGCAATCTGGGAGGCAGGTGACACCAGAGATCCAGGCCAGGGCACTTGTGATGGTGCTTGGTTTGTGGAGACAGGGTTTCTCTGTGGAGCCCTGGCTGTCCAGGAACCAGCACTGTAGCTCAGGCTGTACTCGAACTCACAGAGATCCTCCTGCCTCTGCCTCCCGAGGCGTGGGGCCACTGTCACCCGGCTGTGACAAGGGGTTTTCGGATGAGACAGTGTGGTTGTGAAAGACAGAGTTTCTGCGGCGGCAGCCCACAACGCCCACCCACACTTGGCTGATGGGGCCTCAGAGGCCCTGAATGTCGCCGGTGGCCATTTCTCTGCAGGACAGGTCCAAGCCACCTCGGAGGCATCCAGGCCCGTTGTCACCCTTCCAAACTGGGGTTGACCGTGCTGGGCCAAGATTCCTGACCAGGAGGACGTGGTCCAGGCCCCCTGGGGGTGGCTTATACCTGGAGAGTTGAAGGCAAGCTTTGCAGACCAAGGCCACCAACTTTATTATTTGGTGGCCAGGGTGGGACAGCATTCACAGATGTGCTGTCTGTGCCAGGGCTGAGCCTGCTCAGTGTCCCTGGAGCTGCATGGCCTGGGTTAAAGGGTCTCCATGCTGCCCACAGCTGAGTACTCCAGGCTGTGTGGCATTAGCAGGTTGTGCTGCCTGGGACTTTGCAAAAACGCCCTGCAGGTCTTGGGAGCCCACGGGGTCCCTGTGTGGAGTGAGCAGGGTTTGTGGGCTGGCGCTCGGGAACTGGTGGCAGAAAGATAAGGCTCAGGGAGATGTGGAGGCCAACCTGGCCTCCATGAGTTCCTACAGTCTCCTTCAGCTGTGGAGAGACCCCGCCCTCTGACTTCTGTCCCCTCTGTCACCTCACAGTCAAAGAGAAGCTTCGCCTAGACCCCGACAGTGAGATCGCCACTACTGGAGTGCGAGTGTCCCTTATCTGCCCAGTGAGTCCCCATCTGTCCCCAGCCACATGGGTGGTCGGCCTCATGTGGGACGGTGTCCTCACAGCCCTGTCCTTTCCCTGACAGCTGGTGAAGATGCGGCTGTCGGTCCCCTGCCGCGCAGAGACCTGTGCACACCTGCAGTGCTTCGATGCAGTCTTCTACCTGCAGATGAACGAGAAGAAGCCCACGTGGATGTGCCCTGTGTGTGACAAGCCCGCCGCCTACGACCAGCTGATCATAGACGGGTGAGTCTGACGGGCTCTGCGCGCTGGAGACTCCAGCGGGACAGTGGGGCCTGTGGCCTGGCTTGTAGGACTTGTTGGAGCCTTTGTTATGGAGGTGGTCATTGTATCTTAGTTTCGCTCTGCCTGGAGTCCCTTGTGCCTGTGATCTTGTGACCTCAGTCTTTGCAAGTGGCCACCTGCAGTCCTGACTGCCTTGCAGGACTCTGCCCCACAGCAGAAAGGGAGGGGTCGTGCTTCCCCTTGGGACGGCTCAGCTCTCCACTCCAGACACTGCGTCTGCTGTCTGTGGTACCTGAGGCTCCTGCCAGGCGCCACCTGCAGCTCTGTATCCCCAGAGCCACCACAGGCGGCCTCTTGCCTGGGACCCTAGGTGCTTTCTGCCTGTCCTTGGGCTTGGCTGGGAGACTTCAGTGTGTCCCTAGCAGACCCTGGGGAGTCCCAGGTCAGCGTTTAACCTGCCATGCTCCCAGGAAGGAAACTGAGGCTGCTCCCAACCCAACTCCTTCAGCAGGCACTGGGCTTTGCCAGGGTCCTGGCTGGATGGGCCACTTGCTTCCCTGCCGAGCTCTAGCATTGGGTGGAGTGAGTGCCACCCTGGGACTGCGCATGCGGGCTGCATTCAATTGCCTTCTGTTCTTGCCCAGCTGTGCTCTTCCGCCCAGGCCGTCCCTAGCCCAGGGCTCGAGGCAGACTCAGCAGGTGCCTCTGCCCTTGCACCCCAGTGGAGAGGGGCTGTCTGGAGGAAGGCTCAGGTTGGTAGCCAACAGCCCTGGGCCGTGGGAAATTAGCAGACCGCAGGCCCCCAGAGGATGTGTAGTTCTTCCAGCTCAGGCAGTGGAGTTTGCCCAGACCCAACCCCGTCCACTCTGCTGCCCCCAAGGCTGCTGTCAAAGATCCTGAGTGAGTGCGAGGATGCGGATGAGATCGAGTTCCTGGCCGAAGGCTCCTGGCGCCCAATCCGTGCCGAGAAGGAGCCGAGCTGCAGCCCGCAGGGACCTATCCTGGTACTTGGTGAGTGCCTGCACACCGCCCCTGAAGTGTGCCAGCCAGCCTGGCCAGCAGCTGAGCACTGTCCCTGTCCCCGCAGGCACCTCGGACGCCAACGGGCTCCCGCAGGCCTCCAGCAGCCCCGGCGTGGGAGGCAGCATGAGCAGCGCACTGGGCGGTGTGGGCAGCGGGGCAGGGGCGGCAGGCGGCCCAGAGAACGGGAAGCCTGGCGCCGATGTGGTCGACCTCACACTGGACAGCTCGTCTTCCTCGGAGGACGACGAGGACGATGACGAGGATGACGAGGATGACGATGAGGGCCCCCGGCCGAAGCGCCGCTGCCCATTCCAGAAGGGTCTCGTGCCCGCCTGCTGACGCGCCAGCCTCCCCTGCCCACCCCTCCCTGGCTCCCGTATCTCTGGACTCTCCTCTTGGGGGGATTTAAAAAAAAAACAGTAAAGTGACAAAAATGAGAAAAGTACAAAACGAGAAAAAACAAGAGCAAATCAACACAACACAGGCCGGCAGCCCACGGGCCACCTCCCGGAGCAGGCCCCACGGGGCACAGGAGGGATCTCGGACACTGGACAGGCAACGGCCGCGCTTGGCTGTTCTGCTTTTCCTGCATTGAGGCCGAGCCTGGAGCACTGGCCTGGCCACAAGCGTCTTTAGTTGAGAAGCCATGGTGGGGCAGCGGGCCGGGGACAGCAGCCACAATGTGCAATAACGTGGTGTCGCGGACCCGCGTGGCGTGGGGGGTGTCGTTTTCTAGCCAGCTACCTCGGTAACTCCAATTCATTCAGGTTCACTTCCCCACGGGGCAGCCCTGCCGCGGGCTCGGGCTCCTCAGCTGCCTCCCAGCCCGCGGGAGGCTCGCTCTTCCACCGCCCGTCGCCCTCCCCACCGGACTCTGTCAGGAAGCAATACCGGGTTTGGTCCGGAGCGGGCGGCCTGGCGGTGTCACCGCATGAACTCGCCGGGAGGTCGGGGGCCCTGGCCAGCCGCGCGGCACTCTTTTCTAATATTTGTATTCTAATTTAATTGTTTTTTAAAAATGCAAATAAAATTAAAAAAAAAAAACCAAGAGTAGCCAGTCCTGGCCATCTGTGGGTTTTGTTTTGTTTCTTTGTAACCTGCCTGTCCTCCCCTGAGCTAAAGGCTGGAGGGGACTTGTTAGATGATGTCACCAGGAGGCCCCTCAGGTTAAATATGGGCGGGTCTCTGGGTGTAGAAACACACACTGGAGTATTACTCGACCCTGAACAGGAGCAAGGCATAGTGCTCAGTGAGACCCACCCATTTGCTGTGACCGCCCAAGTGGAGGAGGCTGGTGGACCATGCAAGCAAGCCTTAGATAGTATGATCTAACAGAAAACCTCAGCACGATAGAGCCAATCCTACACGTGAGCATGTGTGAGCATTGCGCCTTAGATAGTATGATCTAACAGAAAACCTCAGCACGATAGAGCCAATCCTACACGTGAGCATGTGTGAGCATTGCACCCTCTAGGCCCAGAAGCCTGTCCCGCTCAGGTCAGGCCTGGGAACACTGGCCAGGAGAGCCCAAGCAACGCCCATGGTTCCCATCTGGGAATGGACGGCCTGGAGCCGTCCAGCAGACAGCCCTGCAGGGCAAGCAACAGCCACTCCGGTGGGCACACGTCCAGGCAGACTTAGTGGGTTCCCGACACCCGGGACCCAAGTGCACGCCACCCATCCACGGCTCCACTGCCCTGGATACCCCATGCCTACCCCATCCCCTTTCCCTAGTGACAGGGCCCCAGTTCCCACTTCCTCCTGGGGACAGGAAGTTGTCCACAGCCAGCTGAGGTTTCCGGCCCCCTAGGCCCGATAAGGTCACTGGAGACCAGCTGGGGACAGCAACTTGGGGGCTTCCTATTGTCCAGGCACAGGCCACCAGGGCCTGAAACACCCAGGATTTTGAGGTCACCAGCCCAGGTGACCCATCTTTGCCTGGAAAAACCTAACACCCACCCTGGAACCCCCTGGGTCCCTCTGTCAGGCCCCACCCTCAGGGCATGTGAAACTGGGCAGATACTGGGTGTCTCCCAGACACTCCCCCACCCACCCAAAAAAAAAAAAACCAAGACAGAACACAATGACCAGGCAAGGAGACGTCGTAACAGGCTGCATTTAGTGGTTGGGTTTTTCTTTTATGTACAAGAAAATGAGTTCTATTTTTTCGGATTTCTTTCATAATCTTTTGTTTGTATGTTTTTTATTACTTTTAAATTTTGTCCCCCCACCCCCAAAAAGTGCATTTTTTTAAATCAATTGATTTGTTTTCTTTCTGCCTCCCCCACTTTACTTTATAAAGATTCTTACATTCTGTCAGTGGAATGTCTGTTCTGTGCTCCGGACCCTACACACCAGGCCTGGGCCCTAAAAATCCAAGGCACCTCATTCTGGACCTGGGGCGGGGCACCCCTGGCCCTCTGTCTCCTGAACCCCGTGCCCCCACCAAGATAAGTCAATATTTAGTGCGAGCTAGTTCTGAACTGAGATAATCATTCCTGGGGTGAGGAGCTCCCCAAGACCCCTGACCCGTCCGGTGCCAGCCACCCCGAACTCCGGGAAGGCTGTTTCCTCAGCTTAAATAACTTTTTAAAATAAAACTGCAAATATAAATATCTTTCTTTCTCAAAAAATAGGATTTTGCTCTCTTTTTTATTTTTTTGTCGGTTTTTGCCTTTTTTTATTTTTTTCTATTTTTCCTTTCAGCCTGTGTCCCCATTTACAATCCCAATTCGCACTGTGGACACCCAGGAGTCCCTGACAGCCGGCCTGATGCCCACCTGTGCTGCCTCAGCAGGAGCGTCCCCCGGCCGCCCACCCAGAGGACCCACGGGAGCACCCGAGGAAGGTCAACTGTGCTCGGACAGGGTGACAGGGTGGTGGCCGCTGGAGGGAGGGGTCCTCCTGAGTGACCACCCCAGGGCACCCGCTTTGGTTCGGCCCACTCGAGCCCAGCTTGGCAGGGCCATGGCTGGGCCAGGTCTGTCATTTACATTCATTGGTTTCTATATATATATATAGATATATATATAGATTTTTTTTTCAGTTTTATTATTTTTTTGCCTTTTTATTTTTTTTTCTTAATCTCGAAAGGCCAGTGGGGTAGGAAGGCAAAGAGCAGCAACTACTCAGCAGGCGTGGCCTATGCTCAGGTCACAGGCTGGGGACAGCTGAAGGCCAGTCCCCTCCCCAGTCCTGGGGTCCCCGGAACCCCCCTGGCTGGGCCCTCTCTCTCTCTCTCACTCACTCAAACACACGAAAATTCACCATAATGGAAGTAACAAGTTTGTTATCTTTTTTCCGATTTTTTTGCTTTTTGTCGTTGGTACCAGGCATTTGAAAAGAAAAAAAAGAAGAAAAAAAAAAAAAGAGCACACACACAAAAATAAACCCCAAACAACCAAACAAAACCTCTCTCTACAGCACCCTCCGCTCAAACCTCTAGTGAATTCCACAATTCTCTTTGGCAACTTTTATCACGGCCTTAATTTAAATAAAAATTTGTAAAAATCGATCCACATTCTATATACAGTGTGTGATTGCAATATGGGGAGCAGGGGGCGGGCCTTGGGGTTGTCCCGGCGATGGGCCCATGCGGTGGCTGCGGCCCCCCAGGAAGGGCTGGTGGTTAAGGCAAGGTGGGTGTGGGTGGGCAGAAGCTGAGCGCAGAGCTGGGGGCAAGGGTTTAGTGCAATTCCCAAGGGGGTTTGCGTTGTCGCTGGCGGGCTATGGGGCACCCCCCACCACAGTCCCCAAGGGCTCCACCCGCCCCAAGTCTGGTGGCCACTGGCCAGGATGACATGTGATTAAGGTTGGTTTTATTGCGAGGGTGGAGCAGTGGGGACTGCTGGGCCCTGCTTGGCCACAGCCCGGTTCCCGGGACAGCTCTCGATGGGAGTGGGGTGCAAGGGAGGCCAGCACCACCCCGCCCCTGGGCCTGCCCCTTCTGCTGGCCCCAAGGGGGATCCTGAGACATTTGGGGAGGCTCGCGGGATGGGAGGGGATGAAAAGGAAAACCTCTCTGTTAGAGACTGGAAGTGGCCTTCTTATCGAGCTTCCCTTTACTTTAGAGCCAAAGAACAAGACATTTGTCAATAGACACACGGGGCACCTCCACCCATGCCGGCACCCGGCAGCATCGTCCCCAACCCCGGCCCCTGTCCGTGGCCTGTGGCTCGGTCACACCGGGCCTTTGGGGAGGAGCCAGAGTTTGGGGGCGTGGGGGGTCAGGTGCCGGCCCCTGGGTTACAGTCAGTGCCTTTGAGTAAAAAGGGGGTGCCTAGGAGGTACTACCACACGGGAAGGGGGGGCCGGGCAGGAGTCGTGGGGTCTGGCTGGCCAGGGACCAGCCCCTCTCTCCCTCTCTCTCGGGGACATCCCTGAGCTGGGAAGCAAATTGGCGAGCCGAAGGGGACAGCAGCCCTGGCTCCCAGGCCTGTGGTCTCCAACAGAGACAAGAGAAAATCAACTGGGCTGGGGAAAGGGGGCCTGGCAGACTCGGGGACCCTGGGTCCCTTCCCACGGCGTCCTGGCCTCCCCGCCCTGAGCCTCGGGAACACACGTGGATTCTGCCGGAGCAATGGGTTGGGTTTCTTTATTTTATACAAAAATAAATTGACTTAGTTACTTTCCACTGCTTGCTCGCTCTCTCTCGCTCTCTCTCTCTCTCGCTCTCTCTCCAATTTTTCATAGAAGCTGGGCGCAACTTGTAAACATTTTCTTAAGAATGAAAAGTACCCGTTCAGTTACAAAGTGCCAAGATCCCCACGTGGCTGTCGCCGCTTTAGCTGATTTTTTTTTTTAAGTTTTTGTTTTCCCTTCGTATTTAGTAAAATCTTGGGGTTTTATTGCTGTTTTGTGACATTAAGCTGTGGCCTCTCTTGCCCCCTCCCCTGTCCCTGCCTGAGTCCCTGGGGTTCCCTCTGATCTTGGCTACACCCCCCCAAAACTGCTGCCTGCTGCCGGCTCCTCTGAGGAAAAGAATATTTTATATATATCTCTCTATATATATCTCTATATAAACTGTCTTTAAGGAGGAAAAGGGGAAATAGATCTAAAAAGTGCTTTAAAAAGTGGGGCGCAGGGTGAAGACGAATTTTCAATCTCTGAACATGGGGCGGGGTCAGGCTAGCGGAGACAGAAGGGTCGGGGGGGTCGCCCTGAGCAGTGGCCCCGAGGACCCCACCAGGTGTAAGTGCCGTGAAAGAAGGTGGCGGGACCCCAGCGGCCCCCCAAATCCCAGCTCTGGCCACCCAGGCTTGGGAATAAATAGACTTGTATGTCAGTGGTGGCCAGGGTAGGGGTGTGCAGAGGTGCGAGGCCACAGGCGGGACGGGAGCAGGGAGGCCGAGGGGACACCCCCCTCTTTAGTAAGTGCCCTGAGGAAGGAGGGTGGGGAGCCGGGGACCATTTTAACGTCCACTCACAGTGGACAGAAAGCATTTAAGGTCTGTCTGAGACCCCTAAAACCAACCAGCAAGGAGCCGGGCGCCTGTCCTGGGGGTCCCCATCACCCTCACCTTAGCCAGGAGCAGGCAGGGAGGCCCCCGGGGTGGGACCCCACGCGGACAGGGGCGAGGGGCACGGGAGTGGGTGCGGCCACGTCCTAAGAATCTGTGAAAGGCAGGCGTGCCCACAACGGCCATGGATATATACACGCACACAGGTCCGCGCGTGGATGGATGGAGGGCGTCTGGACAGACAGCTGTGGTGCTAGGGTGGGTATGTTTTTTCTCTCTTCTCTCTTAAGTTTGTTTTGGTTTTGGTTTGTTTTGAATATGAGTCAGGTTGCAAAGTTACCCTCCGCAGTGGCCACAGCAGGGCCACCTGCACCATCGCTGCCGCTGCCTGCTACATTCAGGCGGCCCGAGCCGTCGGGGCTGGCCTCGTCCTCGTCCTCATCCTCGTCCTTAAAGTGCTTCTCCTGGCCATTGCGCGGGGTGTCGGGGAGCCCGGGGGGTGCGGCGGCCCCAGTGGGGACATCGGGGGGCACACCCCGCACGCGGGGCTTGCGGCCGCGGCGCGAGGGAACCCCGTTGCAGCCGTCTTTCTTGAGGTGTCTGTGCAGGTGGTCGGAGCGCACGAAGGTCTTGCAGCAGCTGTCGCACTGGTAGGGCCGCAGCCCTGTGTGCACCCGCATGTGGTTCTTCAGGTCGTAGTTGTGCGCGAAAGCCGCACCGCACTGCTGGCACAGGTACGGCTTCTCGCCTGTGTGCTTCCGCATGTGCACCTTCAGCTTGTCCTGCCTGCGGGCGAGTGGGTGGGGGCACAGTCAGCAGGCATCCGAAGACCCCAGCCCCACCCAAAGCCTGTACACTAAGGGACACTGTTGTGCAACCCCAGGAAAATGCTAAGCTCAATCAAATCACCTTCCCTTTCCTGAGGCGGGCAAGCGCAGGTGTGCCCCTTCGCACAACAGTACTGATTTACTCGGCACCTGCTGGATGTCAGGCCCTGAAAATGCCACCGGGAAAAGGGGCCCAGGGCTATGGGTGCTCTGGCCCAGAAAGACTTTTATGCCGGCCGGGAGGTGGTGGCCTTTAATCCCAGCACTAGGGGGCAGAAGCAGGTGGCTCTGTGTGAGTTGGAGCTATCCTGGGCTACAGTCAGTTCTGTACAGCCTGGTCTACACCTTGAGAGACCCTCTAAGGAAAGTATTACATCTCAAAAACATGCATGGAAGGACAGCAGCACCCCAGCCACCCTCTGGGGCCTCCTAGACCCTCACAGTGACCCTGCTCCACAGCTCCCCACACCCCAAAGCCTCACATGCATCTTGGCTGGCTTCCCTTCTGTGCCCCTGTACCTGAGACACAGCCCGGTGCTGGGACAACTGGCAGGACCACAGTCCCGCAGAGCCCGGGGGTGCACTCACTGAGATGGTGACTTTCTCCCAGCCCTCACTTGCTGACTTGTGTGACAGTTCTTAGTTCTGTCTGTCCTGTTCTGAGGCATGGACTCCCCTCATAATCTTCCAGCAACCCAGATGGCGTCTTTGATCACGAGGGACAATAACCCCTGTTCAGGCCCTATGGCCCCTCTGCCTTTGCCAAACCCTGGGCACCTGGCTCCTGCTTGGGCTCCATCTCTGGCACAGCCCAGGCTGCCACCCCTGCGCCCTCCATGGCTCCCTACCGCCAGAAGGACAAAGCCACCGGTCCTCTGCCTCAGCTGTACCAAGAGAACATGCATGAGGTGAACCCCACCCCACCCTCTGTACTTCCCTCCCAAGATCTGCATCAACTATTGGGGGTTTCTTCGGCAGTCCCCCTGCACAGGCCCCACCCACCCAGCACACCAGTGTTTAACGATTTTCTAGATGTGTAAGGGAGAGTTCCCTAGAAGGCTCAGAGGGGGAACTGGATGGCCTGGGGTTGCACAGCAGGACAGGGGCCACACAGAAGCAGGGAGGGGGTGGGAGGCAGCCCCAGTTTCATCACCCCAAGCCCCGGCCTGGGTAATTATAGCCCCGGCTGCCACAGGCCTGGCTTACTCAATGCTCACTGTGAGTCACAGGGGCCCCTGGGCTCCAGGCCTGGAGGGGGCGGTTGGGGGTGGGGGCGGGGAAGGCCCCAGAGAAGGGGTGAGCATGCAGGCCACGGGAGAAAAGGCCTCACTAGGCACCCCTCCCTGGGCCTCAGTTTCTCTGTGGGGAAGAGCCAGCCCTAAGCCTGGGTGGAGCCAGGTGCACACCTGGTGAGAAGGGAGAGTGCTGGGTGGCAGCTGGCAGGCCAGGAGCTCCACCATGCTGGTCCCTGCAGAGCCTAGTCCAAAGGAGGGGCCCACGGTCCCCCAGGCCACTCCCCGGGGGCGGAGATTCCCCACCGCTAGTCTCACCCACTAAAGCAACCGCCTCCGTGGTGCTCTTTGTCCCCACCTGGCACTCCTGGGCACCGGAGCCCTGCCGCACCCTCCTCCCCTGCCCTCTGAGGAGGGGGCCAGGGTTCTGGGGAGGGGGCCGGGTGGGGCCAGGAAGTTAGGACAATGGCTTCTTTCTTCAGGCCTCGTAGGCGTGGCTGGGGGAACCCCAGGGCAGGGGGTAACAGCTGAGTCACTGGGCCTGGCTGCACCCCTGCCTGCCACACACAGGTCTAGTCTGCCCTGGGTCCACACAGCTCAGGAACTACCTCTGGACTGCTCAAATGCAATCACAAATAGCCCCAGACTGCCCTTGAACTCTCCGGAACTCCTTCCCAGTTCTTTCCCTGTCTTTTTTTTTTTTTTTTTTTTTGTGGTTTTTCGAGACAGGGTTTCTCTGTGGTTTTGGAGCCTGTCCTGGAACTAGCTCTTGTAGACCAGGCTGGTCTCGAACTCACAGAGATCCGCCTGCCTCTGCCTCCCGAGTGCTGGGATTAAAGGCGTGCGCCACCACCGCCTTTAAACAAAAAAATCAGAGAAAACATCGTGGAGGCTGATGGATCCCAGTGAACAGACGCGGGCGGGCGATGCAGGGAGGCCCTGAGAGTCGAGCCCTGCCCCCCCCACGTCCTACCCTGCCTGCTCACCTGGTGAAGCGAACTTTGCAGATGTTGCATTCGTAGGGCTTCTCGCCCGTGTGCGTGCGGATGTGGCGGGGCAGCTTGCCTGCACCCTGGATCACCTTCTCGCAGATGGGACACTTCTGGAAGGCCTTGGCCCGGATCTTCTTCTCGCCCTTCTGTGACCAGGCCGGGTACACGTCGCCATCGTGAGCGCCGCTGAAGTACTTCAGGTAGTAGTCCATGACACCCTTGTCATCTGCGCGGGACTCCTCATCACTGTCCCCTCGGCCCACCGACGACATCATCTGCTGTAGCAGCGTGCTGGCCGCTAGCCCATCCACATCGGCAGCGTCGCCATCCTCGCCCTCGGCTGCGCCCGACAGGAAGCCTGGGGAGTCGCCAGGCTCGGGGGCCGCCTCGGACAACGATGCTGCCTCCTCCTCTCCAGCGCGGCCATAGTGGCCGTTCTGTGTGGCGGCCGGCGGGGCGGTGGGTGGCGGGAAGAGTCCCCCGGCCGGGGCGTCCTCGTCCCGCTCAGGCCACAGCCCTGGGGTGCTGTTGCCCTCGTCCCCGTCGCCCGGGGGTGGCCGCTCGGCGGGGGGCCCCGGGCCGTAGAAGTCCAAGCCATTGCAGTCGCCCGCAGCCACGGCGGCAACGGCGGCAGCCACGGCGTCCTTAGTGGCATCGAGGTCGTCTTCAGGGGCGCCAAAGCCGGGCCATGGGAAGGCGGCGGGGGGCAGGCTGTTCATGGGGTTGCTGCGGAAGAACTCCAGGTACTCCTTGGCGCGCAGCAGGTTGCGCTGGTCCGTGGGGCCCGCCCCGTCGGGCTGGCCTGCATCTCCCACATCGTCGGCCGCCAGGATCTGGCGCTCCAGCAGGTCTGCGCACACGTGGCTCACGGCCGGGATCTCCAGCAACCGGGCGGCGCTCAGGATGTCGCCCACGTTGGCCGTGCTGACCGTGAGCGTGGCGGTGTAGGCGAAGTCCATGAGCGCCGTCAGCGCCTCGGCGCTCACGAAGTCGATCTCGTACACGTTCTGCTGGTCCACGACGGCGCCCGACGTGAACAACTTCTTGAAGTACTGGCTGCAGGCGGCCAGCACGGAGCGGTGCGTGGGGAACTCGCGGCCCTCCACCAGGATCACCACGTCACACAGCAACCCCTGTGTCCGCTGCTCATTCAGGCCGCTCAGGATGTCGCTGCTGTGGTCCGGGAACGGGATCCCGATGGGGCCGTCCACGCCGCCAGCCATCTTCCCCGCCGACACCTGCAGGGAGAGGGAAAGGCGGCTATCAGCCGAGGGGACCCTCAGGTAGAGGAAGGTGTCACCAGAGAATGGCTGGACTCCCTGTGCCTGCAGACCAGACCTGGGTCCTGTAGAGGGAGGCCACCCATCCATGACCCCACAGTGAAGTCAGGCCAGTGAGTAACAGGGGAAACCAAACTGCCAACCAGGCCACGCCCCCACACAGGACAGGGCCTTCTGTCTTGGTTGTTCCCCAGGATGGCACTCAACACATGCCAGGCCTCAGTCTCCCCATCTGACAAATGGGCAACCACTCCTGGAGGACCCTGGCAGAGGGGTATCAGGCTGTCCCACCCGTCCCCATCCCTCCTCATCTCTGCCCCCCCCCAGCTGTGACTCATCTGCCCACGGCCTTGTGCAACCCTCTGGCGCTGTCCCCACCCCTCCGCCCTCTCCAGGGAGCCAGGCTGCCCTTCGCCACCCAACAAGGCCCACATTCCTCCAGATCCTCCTGCCTGCCATTGTAGGGCCAAGGGCCACTGCAGGCCGTCCTTAGAAGGGACAGGGCCCAAGCTGCACCCTCTTCAGCTTCCTGAGGCTTCTGGGGCCCTCCTGTCCCATGCCTGGCCTGGTGCTCACCCAGAGGTTCAAGAGGGAGGCACCGTCCATGGTGGGTCTCCCCTCACAGGAGACTCCTTTGTGCCCCTCGGCCACCGCCCACCCTCTCTTCCCGCCCCACCAGCTAGCTGCTTGAACAGAACCCCACACACACACCCTGGACAGGGGAGGGACGACTCAGATGTGATTGTAGGGACTAGGGGGCCAGAGGGGGTGACCAAGGCACAACCCTGGGAAGCTTCGAGGAGCCCCCATTGGTGGTTTCCACCCCCTCCCACCACCTGCTGTCTGGCCCTGGGCCTTGGGTAGAATGTGGGCAGACAAGACAAGCCTGTCCCCTCCAGCCACAGCCAGCCACGGAGAGGGAGGGGGGCACGTGACCCCAAAGATGTCCCCCACCCAGGGTGACCCAGGTCCCTTGAGAGATGGCTCAAAAGTGTCCCTGCAGGGGCCCCCAGGGCCTGAAAAAGTCCAAATGAGTCAGCCTAGCTGCTGCCCTGGGCACGGCCACCCTGGCTTCCCACCAGGCGCTGCGCTCCAGGGCCAGGGGCTGCCGAGCCCTATTTTAAGTGCGAAGGTGCCCAGGCTCCAGTCTCTGAGTTGTGGCTGGGCCAGGCCTGGAGACACGGGGCCACAGAAGCCAGCCCCGTATCACATCCACCCCCCACAAAGGTGACAGGGTGCCCAGGGCCCCAGCAGACACCTGCCTCGCCACGCCCTGGGCCTCTGGAGGCCTCAGGTGAGGAGCAGGCCCCGAGAACAGCCATAGCTCCTGGGGCACACAGGGCGCCAACAACCTCCGCTGGACTCCAGGCCTATGTCCCTCCTCAGGGAGACCTTCCCAACGATAACTGGGGTCCCCACACAAGAGTTCCTGCCTGTGCCTGCCTCTGTGGGATTTCTGGGGCTCTTCAGTGCTGAGTCGGCGGCTGGGCAAGGGGCAGGCCCTGGCAGGCCCCTTCTGGGTTAGAGAGCTGGGGCACCCTCTCCTGAGGCCAACCGTACAGTAGGGTCAAGCAAAAGGTCAGATGAACCAAAGACCCAGGCCCACACCCTGCTCCACCCACCTGGAAGGCTGACACACCCAGTATCAGGGGACAGCTGCTGGCCCCACTTCTCCTCTCACCGAGGACTACCGGCTGCCCTTTCCAGCCAAGGCCACACAGTACCTGCGAGGGCCCCAGGGGCTGAGGAAGGGTACTCAGGACCAAGGGTCTGGAAGTGGGGGAGGGGTGGAAGCCTAGGGCTGGGGTCTTTCCAAGGTCACACAGGTGAAGGCTAGGACTGGCCTCCAGGTCCTCAGGAAGAAAGAGGGGGCTTCTGGGAAGGGGCCGGGCGGAAAACTTGCCACCCACCACCTTATTCACATTCCTGGGGCAGGGCCCAGGCGGCAGATGAGGTTGCCAGGGTTCCTGCGTGAGCTCCTGCAGGAGGCCACGCCCCTCTGGGCCTCAGTTTCCTTGGGGACTCTGGCCTGAGGTCGCACACCGCACCCCTGCTCAGGTGCGCCCATCAACCCCTTGGGGCTCTGGGGCTTTTCACCCTGGCCTTCACTAGGCCCAGAAAGGGTGGGCAGCCACCCCAAGGTCACACAGCAAGCCTGGCAGCAGGTACAGCCCTGCCCCGCGGCCCCCGCCCCCTCCCCAGCCTGTGTTGCAAGGGTTGGTCCCTACGGGTTACAGAGCCCTGTGACCTGATGCCAATGCCCGCCTGGCCTGGTCTAATTGGACAGGAATTCATTGGGGGCGCAGGGGTGGCCTCCCCAACCCGACTAAGGAGCAGCAGAGGGCCAGGCAGGATTCACTCAGGCCCCGCCATTTACTGTGCATTTATTGCCATAATGGGGAGGGGCTTCCTGCCCGGGGGGCCTTAAAGGGCCAGAGGCAGGAAGGCAGCCGGCCCAGTGGGAAGTGTGTGAGTGTGGGGGCGGGGACAGGCAGGCCTGTGGGGAGCCCAGCTCCAGGGTGGGGCCCAGGCCCACCCTGTTCCCACGCTCCGAGTGCCACTCATCCAGGAAAGCCAGAAGTGAGGCCTAGTTCCAAGTGCAAAGGAAGACCTTCCCCGCCATGGAGGGGTGAGGCTCCTGCTGCTGGGGGCAACCAAGTCAGACCGAAAGGACCCTGAATGGACAGAACTGAGCTTAGCTGCACCTGTTATCCAGGATGCCCTCAGAAAGCAAGGCTGAGGGGGCCTGGCAAGACTCTCCTGCCACCTGTAGCCACCTGCAAATGCTCCCCAGAAGGTCCCTGGCTGGCTCAGGGGCTTGCAGAATCCGCCACCTCCCTCCCCAGACTCATACTGGCTCAAGGTGGGCCCGGCCTATTTCCCGTCTAACCAGAAGGGTGTGGGTGGGGAGGGCCAGTGAGTGGCCCAACCCCAGCCTGCTGAGGGGACAGATGGAGGGGCCGGGCCTCAGGCCACACTCCAGATCCCACAGAGTGGACAAGAAAGGAGGCCGGACCCTGAGACAGTGCTGGAGGAGGGCTGACCACCCTCATCCCACCTGAGGACAGGGGACACTGCTGGGAGAGGGTCTGGAACCGGGGCCCCTCCCTCAACACACGGGGGACAAGATCAGAGAGGGGAGGCCAGGGCCCAGGGCCACAGAGCCAGCTGGAATTTGAACCTGGCTGGTCTTGCCTAACTCGTTCTTCCCAGGGCGCCTCTCCCCTCCCCCGACACAGCCCCCAGGGAGCTCAGGGCACAGGGGCGCTGCCCTCACACCCTGGGGGGCTGGCAGGACGGGGGTCCCTCTGCCAGTTCAGGACGGCAGAGTCGCTCCCGCCCATCAGTCCCTCCAAACCTGTTCAGGTTGGCGGCGGGAAGTAGGGATGAGGACACAGTCAGGGAAACTGAGGCAGAGGGAGAATTTGGCCCCTCTTGGTGGGCTGCAGACCCTGCCTCAGCTTGCTCTCCTGACTTGCTGCAGGGCCTGTGATGGGGGAAGGCCAGGGTGGCTCAGGTGGCAAAGACCCTGGGGTGCCCCAAGCAGACCCTGGGGAAACCCAACCCAAGAGGACACACAGACACAGGTTAAGAATCTGAGACAAGAGTTGTGGGCCCTCCCCGCGTCAGGCCCTGGGGACCAGGGGTGCAACTGTGGCACTGTAAACCTGGAACCCAGATGTACACTGCCCACCGTGTGCCCAGTCCCCAGGGTGGCAGATGCATGGGACCAGGGGACAGACTAGGGTTCCAGCTGTGTGACCTTGGAGTCTCACTGTCCCTCTCTGGGCTCAATGTCATTGTGGGCAGGATCCCTAGGCATGACAGGTGTTAGTTACGGCATCCAGTCCCAGACACCAGCCTCCCAATCTTTTGGAAGAGAGTCCCCTGGAACACTAGGGCACTTTTGGAAAGACCCCCTACCCTCAGGGAGAGACCACCAGGGACATGACCTTGAGTCTATCCCCTGTGCCTCCCAGTCCCTCTATCCCTCTGGCCTCGAAGACCCCCGCTTACCAGAACCCTCCTCACTCCAAGCCTGGGTTTCCTTCTATGTGACAAGGACTGAGTTACAGGTCACACAGCCTCAAGGAAAAGAACAGAATGCACCCAAAAGCCACCAAGGACGAGGCACTCCTGCCCAGAAACCGTCCCCACACCAGGCCACACAGGACTCTGCCTCTCTGGCCTCAGTGTCCCCAAACGCCTGAGACCCTGGGTGTATAGCTCCCCTTCCTGAACAGGGAGCTGCCTGGCCTCGGCCAATTTCAACTAAATAATAAATACCCCCATCCCCAAAGTGACCGGCAAATTAAAATTTCAGTGTCCCGGTTGGATCCTGTTTCCTGCCTGTCTTCCAGCCCAGGCTGCCCCCTCCCTCTCTCCCCCAGGCCGTCTCCACAGCGATGCCTGCCGGTAAACAGAGCCCCGAGCCCAGCCCCGGAGAGGTGCCAGGGCCTAGCTGGGGGAGCCACTGGAGGCCCTCCGGGAAAGGTGTGGGGTGGGGAGGTGACCCTGGGATGAGCAGACGTCCCCAGGCTGAGAGAACCCTCTTGCAACCCAGGGCCTAGCCTGAGCCGAGGGAGGGAGGGAAGGCCTGGGGACCTCTCCCACCTCAGTCCTGCCAATAGCAAGTAATCAGCTTGGTGCCTGGGGGGGGCTCCCCCCTCCTCAGCGTGGGAGCGGCCACTCAGGGTGACGCCCTGGGCCCGGGCTTGGGGGAAGGTGGGGGGGTTGGCTTGCTGACATCGGAGGCCGGAGACACCCTCGCGGGGGAAGCAGCTGTGGCAAGGAGGGGGGGGGAGACATAGGGTTTCCGCCAAGTCTGTCACCCATGGGTGCTGGGCTTAGTGATTCACGGGTGCTGAGCTAAGTAGGTCTGCTTGGAAAGGGAGGGAAAGGAGAGGAGGGAACCAGGGAAGCCATCTGTCTCTCTCTCTCACTTCCGCCACTAAAGAAGCACCCTTGGGTGCCAGGCCCAGGTGGGGACGGCAGCGGGGGCGCACGTGGTGGCGATGGCGACGGGAAGGAGGACGAAGGGAAGAAGGAAGGGACAGGACGGCGGCCCCGAGGCCGCGCGGCTCCTACCTCCTTCCCGGGCGGCGCGAGGGCCCCGGCGACCGTGACGATGGCTGCGGCGGGCTGGCGGCTCCGAGCCCCGGCGGGCGACGCTGAGCCCGGCCCCGCGCCACCCTCCGCCGCCGCCCGGCCAATCCCCACCCGGGCTGGGGGGAGGGCGATGCAAATTACCCCGGATCTGGGTCCGCCCGTCACCTCCCCCGCGCCCGGCCCGGCCCGCGCCAGGCCGCGCATCCCCGGCCTCGCCTGAAGCCCCGAGGCCCCGACACCACACCCTCCCCCTGGGAGGGAACGTCTCGTCTTGCGGAGGAACCTTTCTCCTCGTCCCGGAGCGTCCGGAACTAAACGGAAACGGGAAAAAAAATAAAATAGCGAAACAAAGGGGGGGCCTAGGGACGGTTACACAACAGGAGGGGAGGGGCGGCAGCCGGAAGCCGGGACCGCCACCGGCCCCCGGCGAGGGAGCCACGGAAGCTCCGCCCCTCCCGCAAGACCCCGCCCCTCGACGCGGGGTCCACCCTCATACTGCGCCGCGCCGGACGGCTTCTCCCTTCCATTGGCCCTCTGGCCCGCCGCTCACCGCCCCTCCTCTGCAACGCCCCTCCCTGACCGGTGGCATCGCGGAGCATTCTGGGACTTGTAGTCCAAACTCCCTGACCACCTTACGAGACGCCAAGCCCTGAAGGTAAGAGAAAGAACTACAGCGCCCAGGAGAACCGAGAGAGGCCGCGCCCGCCCCCCGGACACCCCACCCCTTCCCCCCCGCCTCTCGCTTTTTTTTTCTTTCTGCAAAGCCCCCCTCCCTGTTTTTTCAGCCCCCTTCCCCCTCCCCCATGGAGCTCCATCCTGCGTCCAACTACAACGTCTGCGCGCAGTCCCGGATAGCCCCCCCCCCCCCGCCTGCCCACGACCACTCGGAAAGGGGAACGGCGCGCGCCCCGGGCCCTACTGCAAACTTAGCACGCGACGCGCCCCTCTGCCCCCACCTCCGCCCGCGGTGCGGCCCGGCTCCCCTCCCCCGCGCCCCGCGCGCCCGGAGCCCCGAGGCTGGGCAGCCCGAGTCGGGAGGAGGGGAGCGAGCGCAGGCTCGTGCCCTTCGCCCCGGAGGGACCCGGGCGGAGCCCCCCCTCACTAGCCTCCGGCTGTAACCGGGCACCCCCTGGTTTCTAGAACCCCGGAGCTGCGGAGGCGCCCCAGATCCCTCATCCAGCCCGTCTCTGCTCTCTTTGGGCGTTCCGGGTGCGCACTGCGCCCCCGGCCGCGTCCCCACCCTGCAAGGAAATTTAAAAAAAAAATAGAAAGAAAGAAACAAAAACAAAACCCACCTCTCCGAGAGGGCTCCCCTTCAGCCCGGGCGGCTTACCTCGCGGGGACCCGGGCCCGGAGGACGCGCGATCGGGGCTGCCCGCGGCGCGGACCTCGCTCGGGCGGGCGGCGGCGTCACTGCCCCTACAGTAGCCGTACAGTACGCAAAGCCCCGTATGATGCTCTCGACTCCCTTCCTGGTTTGTCCGAGGGCAAGAGGGGTCCTCCCTCGTCTTAAAGGTGCCGCAGCGCCAGCACCCCCACGCCCAGCCCGCCCCCCCCGGCCGCCGCGGCCAGAACAGGCTCTGCAGGTCGGCTCTTGCCACGTCCCGCGGGGCTGCGCCGCGAGAGCAGATCCGGCTGCGATTAGGGATTTGGGGGTGCCGGGCGGGCGGGGGGCGCAGCCCCGACCCATCGGCCCCTCCCCTGGCAAGCCCGTGACCTCTCCGCCCCGTGCGCGGCGCCGTGCCAGCCTGCTGGCTTATCTACGGCCCGGAGCACCCCGGGGTGCTGGGGGCGGGCAAGAGGGGCCCCTCGGGTGTAAGGGGTGGGGGCCGCAGATAAACAGCCCCAGCCTGTGCGCGCTGGGTGGGGTGCAGGGGGCGCGAGCTGTGCCCCCGACGCCCGGGGCAGGGTGGGGCGGGTTGGCAGCGGGGGCGGGAGCGCGGTGCGCACCCGGAGGACCCACTGCTGGAGCGTGGGGGGCGCGCTGGACCCGGGAGCTGAGGGGAAGGCGAGGAAGTGACGGTCCTCCACCGCCACACCTCTCTCCTGGGCCACCAGGGCGATGGCACGATTTCTCATCGCCCTCCCCTGGGCCTCAGTTTCCCCAAGTGTTGCAAGGGACTGGAGGGAGAAGGATGGGGTTGTTGCAAAGACGGCGAAGTTGCCTCGGAGCTCTGGCTTTCCGTACCTTCACCCTGAGCCTCAGTTTACCCAAGAAGTCCAAGCGGCCCAGGAGAGGAAGAAGGAGGGTATTTGCTAGCGTCAGGAACCTGCATCTGAGCTCTGGGTCCCCCAGCCCCCACCTTAAGCCTCAGTTTACCCAAACTGCGACGAAGCCAGAGGAGGGGGAGCTGTTTGCAAGTATGGCTAAGTTGTTTCAGAGAGTCGGGTCTCCATCTACCCCATCTGGGCCTCAGTTTACCCAAAGCCGTGCCAGGGACCCCCCCAGGGTTAGGCTTGCAGGGCCCCGAGGTGGCAGCTCAGCTCGGGGGGTCCCTCCCTCACCGTTGCAGCCAGCCAGCAAACCTGCCGCCCCGCGATTACATAAAACAGTCGCCTCCACCCGGCTGTGCCAGGGGCGTAGCGCGGGGAAGGGGTTGGCGAGGGGCGGGGAAGGACGGTTGTTTTCCAGGCCTTGTAATTTTCCCCGTAGCCGGCTGGCTGGCCTGGCTGAGGTGGGGCGTGGACCCGGACCCTCGCTGGAGCGTCGCGCAATCCCGGAGCAGGACGGAGGTGGGGAGTCGGGAAGCGCGGATCCAACCCAGCTTTATTTCTTGTTTTCCTTTTTCACCCCCGTGTCTTTTTCTCTCCCATTTCCTCTCCGGTCGTGGGAGAGGTCCGGAGAGGGAGGGGAAGGGAGAGGAGGGGACAAGCAATATCCCGGTTCACCAGGCCTGCTGGGTTTGGGCTCCACCACGCTACCCGACAACCCGGCTGTGGGTCCGCAGCTCGCGGGAGGGGGCGGAGTAAGAGCGTACTCCAGGCCTCAGTTTCCCCTTCCGCCCCTTCTGATGGACCGCATGGGATGTCAGCCTCCAAATATTTGGGTCCTTACTTTAGGATATTTTTCATTCATTGGTATTACTGTTATCAATATTTTTTACAGATTGTCCTAATATGTTTATTTTGTTTTTTACATCAAAGCATCGACCCCTCCCCCCCCCCCCCCCCCCCCGTCTCCAACACATCTTTAAAAGTACAGTTCACCTGGATCTATGGGAGGCAGATAGAGGCAGGTGGATCTCTGTGAGTTCTAGGCCAGCCTCGTCTACAGAATGAGTTTCAGGACAGCCGGGACTACGTAGTGACACTCTGCCTCAAAAATATAAATAAAAATGCCTTTCAACACCCAAGCAGTCGGGATTCGCGTTTTATATTAATAAATTGCCTTCTAAGGGGAAACCCAGGAGGTCCTCCACAGGGGAAGTGGTAGCCCCGCGCCAGGCAGTGACACCACCCAAGAAGGTGGGCAGCCACGTGAGCCCGACTGGAGTGGGGTGGGGACCCGGAACCTTGGCCGTGGAACCCTTCCTTAAGCACCGGGGTGCCACGCCCTCCTGGATCGGCCGGGGCCACAGGGGGCGGGGTTACCCGTGTCTCCCGGAATTCACTGAGGGCGCTTTCCACGCCCACGGCTGAAGCTCCTCCCACATGCCTCGATTTCCCCAGAGACTGGTGCAGCTCCAGCGGTCACCTCAGGCTGGACCCTCCCTAGGGGCCTGGACAGACCAGCATCACCTGCAGAGCACCTTGGACCATATCTCCCCAGTTTTCTAATAAGTCCGAAAGGGGTCCAGGCCGGGTGGGAGGATGGGGGCGGGGTGAGTCAGGAGAGAACTGGAGGAGAAGGCTAGAAAGGGCTGGCCTGGGCAGCTTTCACGACCTGGCAGCAATCAATAGGATGACCGATGAAGCTTGGATTTTAATTCTGAGGAAGAGACAGGAGGATTCTAAGAGTCCTGAGGCTAGCCTGGTCAACATAGCGAGTCCTAGGTCACGCAGGACTACGCGTGGGGATCTTCTCTAAAAGGGAAAAAGTAAATAAATTAAAATCGAATCTAGGGCCGGGTAGTGGTACACGCCTTTAATTCCAGCACTTGGGACAGACAGGTGGAGCTCTTTTGAGTCTGGCCCAGAACGTGAGGGCTACAGAAAAACCCTGTCTCAGGGGGAAAAATCTAATCTAAATCTAAATCTAATCTAATTTACTGCTGTGGGTGAGGTGACACAGACCTGTGAGCCCTGCAGGTCGGAGGCCTGGAGAACCAGGAATTAGTTCAAGGTCACCCTCAACTACTTACAAATTTGACCTACCAGGGCTCCTCGGGTCCCCAGCTCAAAAGTAAATTGCCTGGTGACAGCAGGGCAACCTTAATTGGAGCCCTCTGGGGGCAGAGGCCAGCCTGGTCTACAGAATGAGTTCCAGCACAGCCAGGGCTACACAGGGAAACCCTGTCTCGATAAAACAACAATAAAATAATAATTATAAGGCAGCAAAACGTTAATGCGATTAAAATATAAATCAGAGCGAGGAGATGTGCTAGGGTCTGTGGGACATTTTACCCCTTAATTTATTTTTATTGATTTTTTATTGAGCTCTCCTCCCTGCCTCTCCCCTCCCCTTCAGCCCTCTTGCAATTTACTCAGGAGATCTCGTCTTTCTCTGCTTCCCGTGGATGAGGACAATGTGGCGCATTTACACAATGGAGTACTGCCCTTAATCAGTCTGCGGCACTGTTGACAGAGCATAGGTCCTGGAACATGCGATGCAAATTCGCGACTTTTTTATTTTTATTTTATGATTTATTTAACTTTAAGTGAATTGGTGTAAAATCGAGTTACAGACAAGTGTGAGCTACCGTGTGGGTTCTGGGACCTGAAGGAAGAACAGCCAGTGCTCTAACCGCTGAGCCATCTCTCCAGCCCCAAAGTATTGAATTTGGGGGATTTCTTTAATTTTTTTCTGAGACAGGGTTTCTCTGTGTAGCCCTGGCTGTTGCTGTCCTGGAACTAGCTCTGTAGACCAGGCTGGCCTCGAACTCACAGAGATCTGCCTGCCTCTGCCTCCCCGAGTGCTGGGATTAAAGGCGTGCGCCACCACCACCTGGCACAAATGTTCTATTACTGTAGCCCAGGTTGGCCTCCAACTCTTTACGTAGTGGAGGATGACCCTGAATTTGTGATCCTCCTCCTGCCTCCACCTTGCAAGTGCTGGCTGAGGTGCTAGGCTTGCACCACTATCTCCCTGTTACTTCCCATTTTTTTGTTTTTGTTTTGTTTTTTGA
Source organism: Microtus pennsylvanicus (assembly GCF_037038515.1). NCBI lineage: Eukaryota > Metazoa > Chordata > Mammalia > Rodentia > Cricetidae > Microtus > Microtus pennsylvanicus. The sequence continues at coordinate 1,077,187 of NC_134584.1, forward strand.
GACAGGGTTTCTCTGTGGTTTTGGAGCCTGTCCTGGAACTAGCTCTGTAGACCAGGCTGGCCTCGAACTCACAGAGATCTGCCTGCCTCTGCCTCCCGAGTGCTGGGATTAAAGGCGTGCGCCACCACCGCCCGGCTGTTACTTCCCATTTTTAGGGAATGAATACAATTGCTCACACATTAGAAGTTGGACACCGTAGGTGTGGAGGAAATCAGGTGATGTAGGCCCTTCGCTAAGCATTCCGGGAGCACCCTGGAGGCACAAGGGGATTTTGCGGGGTTGCTGGAGAAGGTGCCCCTTCTGTAGTGTCAGTGTGCTGTTCCTCTGATGAAGGCATTGTGGCTGTTGGTGCTGTGAAGTAGCTCATGCATGTGTCTATGTAATTGTGCTCGCGTGTCCGTGTGATATGCATAAAGCACAGAGAGGCTACAGCATCACACAGCACTCAGCTTTGCTCTGGGACAAGATTTATTTTTATTTATTTTGCTTTTTCCGAGACTGGGTTTCTCTGTGTATCCCTGACTGTTCTGGAACTCACTCTGTGGACTAGGCTGGCCTCGAACTCAATAAATCCTCCTGCCTCTACAGGAATCAAAGGTGTGCACCACTACAATCCGGCTAAGATCTTTAAATCATCATCCATCCAGGTAGGTAGCTGTCCCACAGGCGATATGTGTCTGAGAGGCTGGAAAGTGGGGCTTCCGGGTTCTCAGGCTAGCCCAGGTAAAGGCTCCGGGGCAGAGCTGAGTCTCGCCAGCAGACACAGGAGTGCCACTGGAAGGGAAAACTATTTTAGTCGACCAGGCTGGCCTCGAACTCCCAGAGATCCGCCTGCCTCTGCCTCCCAAGTGCTGGGATTAAAGGCCTGGATTTTTCTTTTAAAGACAGGATCTTATGTAGCCCAGGCTGGCCTGGGACTCACCACGTAGCAGAGGATAACCTTTAACTTCTGACTCTTGTACTGGAACGTCAGGCAAGCACTCTGCCCACTGTCTTGGCCCCAAGAAAATATTTTCCTTTCTTACTTATTATTTTTTTTTTATTTGAGTCAGGGTCTCACTACATGGACCTCATTTTCCTGGAGCTCACTTTGTAGAGCAGGCAGATCTCGCACCCAAACAAACAAAAGGCAGGTACGGTGGCAAGTGCCTGTCATCCCAGTACTGGGGAGGTGGAGGCAGGAGGTCATCCTTAGCTACTTGTGAGTTTGAGCCAGCCTGAGCTACAGGAGGGCTGTGTTTAACTCTGGTGGCTCCCCACACGCTTAGGCAAATGGCCTCTCTTCCTTCTCTACACTGGGGTGGGGCCTGCGTAGCCACTATCCTAGAGAACCTCAGCCAGGCCTGGGGACGTGGGAGACTGGGAACTCCCAGCAAGATGTGTGGAGGCCAGGGGGACCTTGCTGGGCACCTTGCAGGACCCAAGATGTGTCAGAGCCTATGTCCTGGACCGGAGTCCACAGTGCAGAGGAGGAGCTGGCTGGAGTCTAACTTCAGTCTTGCATGCTGCTGTAGTTGTCTTTCTGATAGTTCCTTTCCTAATGGGGTCTTTAGCTGCTTTCCCTCTCCTGCGGCCTCACTGGAAGGCAGACCTGAATTCTCTTATCTGGGGTGACCGGTGGAGACTGAAGAAGGTCTCCCAAATGAGTGAGGTCGGTTGCCTTGTACCCCGATTATGCAGCAGTCAGAAGCCACCCTGGGACTGCCCGGCGGGTGATGCGGGAGAGGACGTGGCGGCAGGGGCAGTTGTCCCCACCGGTTCCTTAAAAAAAAAAAAAAAATCACCGCAGTTTAGGCAGCGCCCCCACTCGCAGTGGCCTGCCACGTGGGCCGGCGTCTGTGGTGCTGTCCCCTCCCGCGGGCTGCAGGGCCTGGGCTCCTGGGCTCTGGTTTCATTTCGCTGCCGCGGTTTCAGTTTCAAGCTGTGGAGAGAGAAGGACCCGGAGGGACAGAGCCGGGACAGCAGGTGCAGAGCGCTCGCCCGTGCCCCCGGCCCACCCGGTGGCACTCAGCTCGCCCCCACCCCACACACAGCCTTCTGCGCCAAGGTTAAGGGGTCAAGGTCAAACTCTCCCCAAGTAGCGCTGTCAGTCACCTGAGGCCCAGGGTCGTCCCGTAAGCGGGCGGGCGGGGTGCTGGGGAACCCACCCAGTGACTTATCTAGGAAGTGTGGCCGCCTCCCCCCGCACCCGAAAGTCCCTTTCCCACCCAGTGGGAGGGGCGGGGCAACGTCCCGAGCAGAACAGGATGTGGGTCACCAAAGTGTCCCAGCCTGGGACACCGTCCGTAGGTCCAGAGTCCACCGGGACCTGACGCAGCTCAGGACTGTCCCCAGCAGCCTGCGGTGCAGAAAGGCCAGGCTTCTAGAAAGACCCTGACTCAAAACACACACAGACACACAGACGACACTGACACACACATTCACACACACACAGTCACACAGCTACAGATACACACAGAACCACAGACACACACTCCTCATACACATATTCACACACAGACACACACACAGACACACAGCTACAGACACAACTTAGACACACACACTCCTCATACACACATTCACACACAGACTCACACACAGCCACACAGCTACAAACACACAGAAACACACTCACATGCACAGAGTCTCACACACAGTCACACAGCTACAGACACAACTCAGACACACACACTCCTCATACACACATTCACACACAGACACACACACAGAAACACACATGCACAGAGTCTCACACACACACACACTCAGCACCTGTGTCCCAGACCGGGTGTTTGTTCTCTCGGGAGCCCACCCCGCCCCACCCCCATGTCCTTTCCTGCAGGTGGGGACTGGGCCTGGCCTGCCTACCTGTTCCCTGGCCTTGGGGACAGACACACCCTTGGGTAAGCCTGGAGGGCAGCCAGGGACAACACGCCCACGTACCTGAGTGCCCTAGCGCCCCCGTGGGGCTTGATCGCGCCTGGACAGGTGCTGTGTCAGGTGAAGGTGTGACCGGCCACCTGGGGGATGACACTGCCTGTGCAGTGTGAGGTCAAGTGGGTAGGCGGAGCTTTGCTGAAAGGCTCCGCGGAGTGAGCAGAGCTCACTATTTACTCTCTAAACACTCAGAACTCCATCAACACATTTTCACACGTCCTCAGGGTGGCACAACGATTCCAGAACATTCTGTCTCCCTCAATGGAAGCCTCGATTCCCCACCCCCAGCATAGACAGGCAAGAAGACCTGAGTTCGAATCCCTGGCACCCACAGAGAAAGTTGAGGAATGACAGCCCCTGCCTTTGTTCCCAGGGAGGCGGAAACAGGATTCTTGGGACTCACTGGTCGGCCTGGACAAATCAGTGTCAAGTTCAGGTTGGAGGGTGAGGAGGAGGAGCTCTGCCAGTCAGCTCACTTGGTCCCTGACTGGGACCGGAGCATAAGCTCTTGAAGTCTCATAAAGATGGGGCCTCTGTGAGTTCCAAGTCAGCCTGGGCTACATAGTAAGATCCTGTCTCCAAAACTCTATCCATCGATAAAAATACACACAAATGCACACATATTCACACACACATCCATACGGAAGAACTGAGCTTGTAAGAATTGAGCTCAGTATTTGTCACGTGCAAAGGTGGTCCGTCTCCTGTAAGTTAAATAACCAAATAAATAGGAACACAAAAACTATAGAAAACTGTCCAGTGCAGGAGACAGGGCCCCTGACAAACCCTCCTAGCTGGGCTGGCTCAGGGGGACCCCAGCAAAAGTGAGGACAGACAGGGGCTGCCTCTGGGGCTCACTGAGACATAGGAGGAAGAGTGATGGGGTGAGAAGGGGGGAGGCTGGGTCTACACCACGCTGGGGCTTCCTCCTGCACTTCCGGCTCTTTCTTGTGGGCTGTGGATCTGAGACAGCACACCTCCCTTGAAGTTCCAAGCATGAGACACGGGGCTGCCCGCTCACTCTCTGCAGCCTTCTCTTTCAGGAGAGCCCAGCTCCCATGAAACTGAGGCCCTAAGAGCCTGCTTCCCTGCATGGCGGGTCACAGGGCCCCATGCGGAACAACAGAACAAACAAAGGCTGAGGTCTGGGACACAGTAAGGGGGCATCCCAAGGAGAAGCAGGGAATGGGTATCAAAGAGCTGAGTCCCCAAGAGGCCACTGAGATGGCTAAGCAGCTGAAGGTGCTGTAAACAGGCATGAAGACCCGAGCTTGACGTGGTGAGGGGATTCCCAAGAGTCGTCCTGCAATAAATACATAGACAGACAGATAAAATGATAATAACCAGCTGTTAGGACACTTGTGACTCTTGCAAAGGACCCAAATTTGGTTCCCAGCATCTATATCAGAGGCTCACAACCACCTGTAATTCTAGCTCCTGGATCTGATGCCCTCTTCTGGGCACTGCAGATGTGCAAACACACATAACTGAAAACAATAGACCTCCAAAAAAAAACCCCAAAAGTTTCCCCAAGGTCTGAGGAAGTCTGTGGGCATAGGTCAGCTACCAGGGGACCACCCCACCCTGGGCCCCAAGGTCTGAGGGAGTCTGTGGGAGGGACGTGGGCACAGGTCTGCTGCCCAGGGACCACCCAACTCCAGGCCAGAGTCTTTGTTTCAGAGGAAACATATTCTGTGGCTGTGACTTGTAGACTTGCCATCAGTCATGCTCAGGGTCCACACACGGATGACAGACATGTGGTACCATGCTGCTATTACTTTTTCTTTTATTTTTTTTGAGGTTTTGTAGTCGTGGTTGTCCTGGAACTCACTCTGTAGACCAGGCTGGATTCAAACTCACAGAGATCCACATGCCTCTGCCTCCCGAGTGCTGGGATTGAAGATGTGCGCCATCACTGCCCGGCTCTGCAATTATCTCGATTTGTTTGTGTGTGTGCACAGAAGCTGCCTGGCTGCTGAGCAGAGGGGTCCTCCTGCCTCAGTCCCGATGGTGCTGGGTTTCAGGAGTGCACTGCCGTGCCTGGTTTTCTGAGGGTTTGCGAGTCCACGACTTCACATGCACTTCACAGACCAGGTCAACTCACCAATCCCTATTTTATTTTCTGAAACAGGGGCACTCTCCATAGCACAGCCTGGCCTAGAACTCAGGACAATTGTGCCTAGTCTACCAAATCCTGAATTATAGGAGGCTTTCTCTTGGCACTGGAATGCCCACCACAGAGGTAGGACCAGCACCATAGCCAACTTTTTTTTTGAACAGGGTTTCTCTGTGTAGCCCTGGCTGTCCTGGAACTTGCTCTGTAGACCAGGCTGGCCTTGAACTCACAGAAATCCGCCTGCCTCTACCTCCTAAGTGCTGGGATTAATGGTACACACCAAAACACTGACCCCCCCCCCCCAGGCCAGGTAAGGTCTCATGTAGCCACGGTTAGCTTCCAGGTCAGTGTGCTCCACTCTTTAAGGACAGGGAAACTGAGGCAGGCAAAGTGCCAGGTTTTCCTCAGGTTCCTGAACTGTGAGGCTTTGGCTTGATATTCAACTCCCTCCCCCTTACACCTCTACCTGCCCAGTGAACCAGAGCCACTGTGTGGGCACAGCTACGTTGCAGGTGACAGCGCCAGGCATTGCCCCATGAGAAAGGCTCCTCCCTCACCTGCCTATTGTTCTGAGAGACCCACCGCTGGCCCTACAGACCCCTCCTTTCCCCGGAAGCCAGTAGAAACCAGAGCCCCGCTGTCACCCCTCTCTGGAGTCATGGTAACACAAGCATGGTTTGCACCTGTGCCCAGAGCCACTTGGCCTGTAGATGCAGGTGCCTGAGAGGTGACTAGGCTGCTCTGGGAAGACAGGGAAGAGGGAGCCAGCAGTAGCCTGTCTTCTGGAAAGCTGCTGATGCCCACAACTCGGTTCTGGTGGTGGTGGCAGCTGCTGTCCACCTTCCAGAAGGTTCCAAGATGCTTCTCCTTGTGTACCTACACCGTATTGGGTATCAGAGTCTGGACATAGAGACTTGGGAGCACTGGCCAAGGAACACCACTGCTCTGAGATGCTGAGAAACATCCCTGGTACTCCCAGGCAAGAACTGTTCTGCATATATCCCACGTCCCTAGCTGTGGTGGAGGGCACCAGGGATGTCAGCTGTCACACTGAACTACCTGGTGATCACTTACAGCTGGGGGTGGAACGGGGTGACAACACAAATTGCATGACCCCTTCTTGGCTTCCTGTCACATAGTTGAGGCTAACCTCTGAGCTCACCACGTATGTAAACCAGGGCATAGAACCCAATCCCCCAGCCTCTGCATCCCAACGGCTGGGAGGACAAGCGAATGCCACCGCTGCAGCTGGTTCTTGGTCTCATTATTGCCCGCGACTGTCTCACTCTGTAGGCTGGTCTCAAACTTGTAACAATCCTCCTGCCTCAGTTTTCCTAGTGCTGAGAGCCACCCCATCCAGCAGACCCCACGTGTATTTCCTGGGCACCGCACCTGGCTGGGTAGCCCTGGGTGACCACCTGCCTCTGCACCCAAACACAGGATGGCTGGATGCTGAGCACCCAGGACCCTCCAAACACCTAGTGTTCAGGTCCACATGGCCACGCCTGACTTAGCTGTGCACTTGGGATCTGAACTCAGGTCCCTAGGCTTGCCTGCACAATTATGAACCCCAAGTCCAGTCAAGGCTAAGGCAGTGGATGGGGATAGTGCAGCGAGTGAGACATGGGGACAACCAGCCAGTGGTGTCCTGAGGCAGAAGGCCGGGTGTCGGCCAAGGCAGGTGGACGTGCTGAGTGGCTTGTGTCACTGCTCTCTGTGGAGGGCTGGGCACAGGACAGTAGAGGAAAGGCTGGTTCATACAGTACATTCCAGGAGACACGTTTTAAATAAAACAGACTACTGGTGGTCCAGGTGCTCCTGACCAAATGCTTCAGAGTGCTGCTAGGGTCTCGGGGTCTACCCCCAGCACTGAGGAGGTGGGGGCAGTATGAGTCACAAGTTAGTCTAGGCTACGCCTGTCTCAAAAAAGATTAATTGCCAGGGTGTAGTGCACACCTTTAATTTGGCACCAGGGAAGGCAGGCAGATCTCTGAGTTCAAGGTCAGCCTGGTCTATGTAATGACTTTCAAGACAGCCGGGCTATGTGGAGTCTCTGCATCAAAAGCAAAATAAAAAAATCAAAATTGCACACAGGAGAGATACGTGGAGAAGAAAGGCTGCTAGCTATGGCTCATGCCTACCTCTGCACTATTCAGGAGGCTGAGGCAGGGGAAACTCCATCTCTAGGCTAGCCTAGGCTGTAGAGACCTTGTGTCTCCAACACAAAGGCAGGCTTGGGAGGCAGATCTCTCTGGGCTCAAGGCCAGCACAGTCTACAGAGCAAGTTCCAAGAGAACCAGGGCTATACCGAGAAATCCTGTCTGGAAAAACAAACAAGAAAACACAAACCTGTAAGAGCCCAATTCCTGGTGTGCTCTCACTATGGAACCCAGGCTAGCCTAGAACGTGCCATCCTCCTGCCTTAGCCTTCGCACAAGATTCACGGCAGTGAGGTGGAGGGATGTCCCATCCCCCCCCTTTGTACTGTATACTCTGTTTCTTGACCCCTCTCGGGGTCTCCCATTCCTAGCAATTGGGGGCTCTGCAGCTGAGCTGGGCAGGACCACAGCAGTGTTGGTGGAAGACAGAACCCGCTTCAGGACTTTTGTGGATCCCAAGTTCCAGCACTTCTACAGTGCTGGCTCTGGGTCCAAGCCCACATCAGCACGTGTGACCTCTGCACGTGGGAGGCGTGCTCAGCCGCAGCTGTGGGAACTGCAAGAGGCCTCTCCACTTTTCTCACAGCCCACTGGGGCTGAGTTTGACTCTGCTTGGTGGGTGGTCAGAGGTGACAGGGCCGCCAAGACTGGCTGGGGTCTCTGCCCGAGCGCAGCAGGGCACTTTCTGTGCACGGCGCTCCAACAGCTCGGCACAGGGCACAGAAGGCAACCCTGCTCCCATACCCTTTCTGGGAAGGAGGCCCCACCTTCTTCCACCCCATGAGCGAGCGAGCGCAGAGAGCGAGCAATGGGCCAGGAGCACAGGGGCAGCTTTCTCTCTCCATTTGTTTGGTTTTCAGATGCAGGAAGCAGGTCCCCTGCACAACACACAGCTTCACTGTCCCCAGAGGCGGCCACCGTGCTGACAGGGACAAGGGCACAGAGGCTGCTGGGCAATGGCAGTCACACTGCGGTACGCGTGGGTGTGCTGGGCTGCTTCAGCCGCAGGGTTCGGCACAGCCAGCCTGCGAAGTCCACCTCCTCCCCCTCCGAGCGCTTGATGAAGGCATGGTTCTGAAAGAGAGGAGGCGCCAGTCAGGGCCCGGACCCCAGCCCTGTTCAGGTGGGTGTCCCTGGCATGTACAGCGGCTCATCTCCAAGGCTGGCTGAGGGTGTGCTGGGGCAGGATGGCCACGCCCTTCACGCGGTAGTTTGGGTGAGATAGGACACAGAAGGGCACAGCCTGGTCACAGGGGGCAAGGCCACCCTACTGCTCCATCTTGGATTTCTCTCTCTCTCTCTCTCTCTCTCTCTCTCTCTCTCTCTCTCTCTCTCTCTCTCTCTCTCTCTCTCTCTCGACAGAGTCAAACATGGTCCATGTTAACCTTACATGTCTATGTAGTCAAAGACGACCTTCAAATTCTGATCCTAGAGCCTAAACTCCCTGAGTGCCAGAAAGGTGTGTGCATGAGCTGAGTTCCCTAGGCTGGCATGGCAGGCATGTGCCACCACACCCAGCTATGAGGCCTGCGTCCATCTCTGGAGTGGGCAGGGGTGCACACACCCATAACCAGCACCGTTTTCTTTCTCAGGAGCCTAAGAAATAGACAGATGGAGCTTAACTCAGATTAGGCCTGTCCGGTGGGGGTGCTGAGGTCTGTCCTAAGTCCCACCCTGGGGGAGGGGCCTTCCAGGGCGTAGGCCTAGAGAGTCTTTCGCGTCCAGACAATGCCAGCCTCAGGGCCATCAGACCCCAGGCTTCGGGCACCTCCACTCACCATCAGCATCTTCAGATCCGCCCGCTCCGCTGGGTTCTTAATGAGGCTAGCACGGGGATAAGATACGAAAGTCACTCAGCAGCCTATGCTTAGGCGTTCTAAGGGGTGGGTGTGGGTGGGTGGGGGTCTGCCCACCAGTAGCCCCTGATTTTCATTTTTCTTTTTCAAGACGGTTCTCTATGTAACAACCTAGCTGTCCTGGAACTAACTCTTGTAAACCAGGCTGTCCTCAAACTCCCAGAGATCCGCCTGCCTCTGCCTCCGAGTGCTGGGATTAAAGGCATGCGCCACCACCGCCCGGCTATAGCTAAGTTTTTAATGAACTAGCAAAGGCAAAGAAAGGGCTGGCAACTCTACTGCCCAGCACACAAGCAGCTGGCCACTGTGCTTGGGAAATACCTCACCACAACTGACCATACTTCAACGGTTGGGGATCAAACGGCTTGGCTGACCCCCCAAATGTCCACTGGGTGAGAGCTGTGTCTATGCCCCCAGGTGTGGGGACATGTGTCCCTGACAGCACAGTGGACTGCGGCTGCCTCACCACCCCTGGGCCCACCTCACCATTTGTTCACAAACTCCTGGAAGTCCGAGCTGAACACACCGCTGGGCAGTTTGGGAGGCGGCTGTGGAGGAAGGGAAGGGTCACTGGGGTCTGCAGGGATGCTGGCCACTCCTTCACTGTGCTGGGTTCCTGTAGTTCAGCTTCTCAACACTATCAAGTAGGCGGGCAGGGACACCCTGTGCAAAGGCTGAGTCCTTCCTGTGAAGGGTGGCTCCAGGACTTCCTGGGACAAGTGCTGGCTGAACTGGAGTCAAAGCCAGGAACAGTGGCCATCCTGTCACAAGCCACATCCCCACCCAGGCTCAGAAACAGCAGGCAAGCAGGGTCCAAAGCTCATGTCTGCCAGTGTTCCTAGACCTTGTCCTTTCTGGAGACCTGCTTGGAGTTTTTGTTCCATTATCCGCTGTTTATGCTTCTGAGTTAGGGTCTCATATTGTAGCCAAGATTTACCTGCAAGTCACTATGTGACTAAACTCAATGCCCCTGCCTCAGTCTGGTTAGAAGCTAGCCTGCCTTAGGAGCTCTCTGAGCCCAAATAGGAGGGAGGGCAGCAACTTCCCAGAGGAGGAGGCGGGAACACGGAGGAGCTAATCCAGCCCCTCACCCTCACTGGGGGATTCTAGGCAGGAGCTCTTCCGTGGCCTCCACCCTCTTTCTATGGAGATGGCCACAGCAGGGGCAACAGCAGGATGACAGTTCCCTCCCACCCACAGCTAACTCCCGAGCAAAGTGCCCGAAGCCCAGGGGCACACACCTCGTTCACTATGTAGTCCAGCAGTTCAAAGATGGCCATGGCAGGTCGGCTGTCCATCCCATGACCTACTTGGCAGGACAAAAAACAGATAACTGGGGGTGGGAGACAAAACTTAAAGGGTGGCCCTGTCTGGCCTCACCCCTGCACTTGTACAGGCTGGGGATGCTTCCAGTCCCTCAGTCGCAGCCCCGGCTTCTGCAGGCCTGGCAGGTGGGGGAGGGTCTGGTGACCAAGCAAGGACACTGATGTGACCTTGCAGAGCAGCTGCTGAGGACCTGGAACAGGAGGCTGGCGGGTGGTGACCCTTGCCCAAGGCCCTGGTGGCCAGCAGCTGAACTGGGTTGTTTGCCCATCCTGCCATAGGGTGCCGCTTTGGGACTTAGGCAGAGAAGGTGCTGGCCAGGGAGCTGGCCTGTTGTCACCACCCCAGCTCACCAGGGGATTGGGACCCCTGGTACCATCAAGAAGGGGTTAACTGAGGAGCATGGCCTGCAATCCAGGGTAAGGGTAAACAGCCAGCGAGTACAGGGTGGGGAGTGGCTCATTAAGGGCACAAGAATCACACACCGCCCACCCAGCAGGTACAGCCATATGTGGGGACCTCCCAAACACTGTGCTTAGTAAGACCATGGCACCGAAAAGGTCCAAAGGTGACTGGGGCCGGGTGACAGCACACATAAGAGTATGACCTCCTTTAGGAGAGGTCGCATGTTCTAGAACCAGCTAGAGGGAGCAGGGGCAGCAGGGCCTTCAGGAAGACAGGCCTGTCCTGTCTCAGCAGTCACAAAGACAAGCACACCCGACAAGTTGCTATTCCAGCACCCAGTGCTCTGCAGAGGCTCCATCCCCACACTAGGACTCTGTCCCTGACCCTCAGTGGCCAAGGTGGCTACTCAAAGGGCTGGACTGAATCCCCAGGACTCCTGGCAACTGGTCTGCCCTTCCTGTGCCAGCGGAGGCCCCAGCACCGGGATGGCACTGGGTTGAGGGGCAGGCTGCAGGCAATGGCTGGCTCCTTTTGCACCCCAGTCCCCATTTACACAGTTTCACGAGGAAATGCTGGGAAATCTAGCAGCTGACCAAGGCCTGACCCAGAGTGGAGTTCCGGGCCTTTCAGCTGGCAACAACAGGTGTGGCTGCCCTGGGCAGCTGACGAGGCGCTTGCTGCCTGCAGCTCTGTCCCCAGGAAGCCCAGGAGTCTGAGGACTGCAACTACAGCCTGCCCTGGCCAAGGGACAGGAGAGCAGCAGCTGGTCCCCTACCCGTCCCTCCCCAGCTAGCTGCCCTGTCCCATACCGCTGATGGGGCGTCCGGGCGGCCTGGGCCGCGGTGAGACACTATGGGGCTCTCCATCTGCGCCATCGACCACAGGCCGGCCAAAGCTGACCTCTAATTCCTTGGCATCAGGTGGGGGAATGGGGTACCTTCCGATGGCCAGCTCCACCAGCGACAGTCCCATGCTCCAGATGTCTGACTGCACAGAGTAATGCGTGCCCTGCAGCCGCTCTGGCTGTCGGAGGAGACAGGGACAGAGCTGGGGTTGGCAAAACCAGACAGGGGCCATGCACACAACCACATATGGACCCCGGTGAGGATGTGCAGGGGGGCCAGGACACTCACAGACATGTAGGAGCGTGTCCCCACAAATGAGTTGGCCATGGAGTCAATCAGCTGGCCGCTCACCCCGAAGTCACACAACTTGATCTCGCCTCGAGAGTTCACCAGAATGTTGGAGGGCTTCACGTCTAGAGAGAGTACCGGGATGAGGCTGTGCCCAGGCCCTGCCCACACAAGCCTGGACCCACTCACCTCTGTGCCCAGGCCCTGCCCACACAAGCCTGGACCCACTCACCTCTGTGCATGATCTGGTGCTTCTCGCGCAGGTATGCCAGGCCCCGGAGCACCTGCAGGGAAGACAGCATGGTGACCCACCAGTTGGGTCAGACCTGGGTAGCTTCTGTGCCAATGGCACCAGCTCTGGGCTGTGATGAACCTCCCCAGCCATGGCAGGTGGGTGACACATTAAGGCCCCAAGCCCCTCATAGCCATCCTTGGCAAGCACATGGTCACTGTCTGTATTTAAAAGTCCAGGGTGGAGGGTAGCCTCAAACTCACTGCAATCCTCCTGCCTTGGCCCTTCAACTATTGAGATGACAGGTGTGTGGTACCAGGCCTGGAATTTTTTCTGTAACCCTAGCTGACCTGGAACTCGCTACATAGATCAGGCTGCCCCTGGCTTCTGAACGCTAGGTGGGTGCATGCCACCACACTCAGCTCGGTGTAGTCATGGAGGGGAGAGCAGAGGACCCCAAGTGGATTAGGACATGACCTGCTTAGTCTCCCAGGGAGAGGCTGCTGTCGGAGCAACAGCAGCTGGAGAACTCACCGCAATGCTGACCTTCCCCAAGATGTCCTCAGGGATCCGCTTGGCCTCCTTCAGAACCTGATCCAGAGAGCCACCATCCTGCACGCAGAGACAGCAGCCTTGTCAAGAAACCCAACCACCAGCAGCCTGCACTCTCCACAGGCGCTCAAGCAGGCATATGCTATGGGAGGCTGCAGAACCCTGAACCTCTGTCGAGAGCCAGCTCCTCACACCAGGACAACGAGGGAAAATGGTGGGCAGGATGGGACAGGCCTGGCTCACAGTCATCTGCCCTGGCTGGTTCTCAGACCCAGGACATGGCCCTGACTCTAGCTGGGCCAGGACACTGGGCAGTCACTGCCAGGTTGTCACACCTACGTGCATTTCCAAATTGACACAGGAAAACAGGACGTCAGAAAATGAAGTTAAAACGGGCCCCTTCCTGTGCTCCTGAGCCCCGTGTATATTCCCCTGCCCCCTGCCTCCCCAGTGCTCAGTGGGATACACAAGGTAGATGCAGAAGACCTGGCCATCTCTGAAGCTGCTGAACGACAGGTAGACTATCACCAGGTGGACCTGTGCGACTGGGTCTTGGGTCACTGGAGCCCTACGCTCTGTCGCTACGAACTGGGAGATTGGAGGTGACGCTGGCTGGACACCGGAAAGAACAGGCCGCTGCCTACTGAGGGCAGTAAGGGCCAAGGCTTCTGTTAGCCCACCCTGGGCCCTGCAGGGTGTTGTTGAGGCCTGACTGACCTGTCCCTGACTCGACACCTGAGCTCCCCTAGCGTGACAGTTACACACATCCCCAGGCATGGCTCAAAGTCCCTGGGAGTGAGTTCAGATGATCACAGCTTGATCATAGTGTCCCAGAGCAAGACAGGGAACTGCAGATGCCGCCTGCTGGTCCCTGCACGTGCCCAGTGCTCTAGAGACTGCCACCATCAGAGTGTTGCAGAATATCTACTAACGAAGCAAGCACGTGTTACATGTGTCTATGTTGCATTTGTTTAATTATGGAAAGACATGCTGCTGTTTCACCTTGCCTGCCTAAGGCACCTGACTGGTCTAATAAAAAGCTGAATGGCCAATAGTGAGGGAGAAGTATAGGAGGGAGTTTCAGGCAGAGAGACTGAATAAGAGGAGGAATTTAGGTTTGGGGGGAGGGGGGACCACCAGGGGCCACTCAGCCAGCCACACAGTAGTACATACAGAAAGGAAGGTAAAAAGCCCCACTGCAAATCGTAGATGAAAGAAACAGGTTAAATTGAGTTAAAAGAATTAGTGGGACAAGCCTAAGCTAAGGCTGATCATTCATAACTGGTAAGTCTCTGTGTCTTTATTTAGGAGCTGACGGACTACCCAAGGAAAATGCCAACTACATCAGAGAGAATCACATTTTCCTTCGAGGGACTCAAACACAGGTAAGTCAGGCTGAGGGCTTTCCCTGACATGGTGTTCCTTCAGTGCCTTCCATCCCTCTGCAGCTGCCATGCACACCGCAAGGACAGTTTCAACTCTCCAGCGGGCTTCAAGCAGGCGTGCGGCAATAATGACACGCACAGCTTCTTGTCTACAGTAACAGCTGGGTCTGCAGTGTGGTGGTGGTGGGAGGCAGGCCCTCTGAGAGGTGGCCCTTGTAGGAAGTGGTCTTGGATGGGCACAGCAGGACCCAGCTTCTCCCTTCCCTTCTCCTTGGTATCTAGGTGTGGGGCGAGCAGCTCTGCCCACAGGAGCCTTCTCTCAAACTGGAGCTGGACAAGCTCTCTGTGTACACAAGCTGCGGGTGGAGACCAGAGGTCCTGTCAGCCCAGGGCCAGGCCTCAGTACATAGACACAGCTAGGGCCGGGTGTTGTGCCCTTCCCAAGGTCTTGTGAATATGAGCCACCATAACATGGGAGTTACAGAGCTGCATCAGAGGCCACAGCTGCATGCTCCTGTGAGTGACAGGTTCTCAGGGTACATGCGTGCACACCCCTAATACCAAGTGAGGACAGCCTACCTCAGGGGCCACAGCAGCCACCAATCCTTGCAAGGGAATCTCAGAGTCTCAGAGGTCTGGTACCTGGCTCAGCAGGGACTGGGCAGGATTCTCACTGCCCCCAACCCTCCATCCTGCCCAAGCCTGAAGACCCAGACTGTAACAGTCTAGAGAGCTGAGGGCCACTTACCTAACTGTGTTCTCACCAGCCCAGAGAGTACAAACACCTACTGGAGCAGGAACCCACTTCCCACGGGCTTAGTGTGGGGACAGAGCCTCACCATGTGCTCCATGCAGATGCTGATCTCGCCGTCGCTGTAGAAGGCCCCGTAGAAGCCCACGATGTAGGGCGAGTTGCACTCGTGCAGCACCTGCAGCTCCCGGATGATCTGGTTGCGGACAGCTGGCTTGATCTCCAGGTGGATCAGCTGCAAGGAGGAAGGGCAGCTGCTCAGAGGAGGGAGGGGTGTTCTGGCCACCAAGCCCCCACCAATCCCGGACATGTGCCTGTGAGAGGGAGGACATCGCCTACACGGGCTCTCAGTGAGTGGGTAAGACTAGGTCCCCAGATGGATGACGGGCACACAGCACGCTTGTCCACACACTGGGACATTATTCACCACGAGTAGGAGGCAGCTGACACTCAATGAAATGTCTAAAATAGGTGTCTTTCAGTAAAATTGGCTTAAAATGAAGACTCAAAAAAGGGAAAGTAGGGCTGGAGAGATGGCTCAGTGGTTAAGAGCACTGGCTGCTCTTCCAAAGGTCCTGAGTTCAATTCCCAGCACCCACATGGTGGCTCACAACCATCAGTAATGAGACCTGGTGCCCTCTTCTGGCCCGCAGGCCTATAAATAAATAAATAATTTTTTAAAAAGAGGGGGGGAAGTAGAGCTAGGCGGTCACGATGTACATGCCTTTAATCCCAGCACTTGGGAGGCAGAGGCAGGAGGATCATTATGAGTTTGAGGCCAGCCTGGGCTACAGCGTGAGTTCCAGGAACAGACAGGATTGTTACACAGAGAAACCCGGTCTCAGGAAAACCAAAAACCAACAAATCAAACAAACGAACAAAACAAAAAAAACAAAAGGGGGGAAGTCACTGTTGTATTCTTGTGGGGGAAAATGTACCATGCTCACGTGAATCACATGTGAGCCAAGCTACCCCATGCACCAGGCAATAGCAGCACCCTATCTTCCTACAGGCCCGCCATTTCCAGAGCAAAGCTCTGCTCAGAGGCCAGGTCCACTCGCCCTCCCGCCCTCCCAGGAGTCCAGAGCGCTGTGAGAGCAGCTAGAGTGCAAAGGCCTGGACCCTGGCGCCCAGGGCAAGCAGCCATGGCCAGGCACATCAGCCACAAGGAGATACTGAAGTCTCTAAATCTGCCAGGGGAGTCCAGGTGTCACCACCAGAAGCTGATGTGGCTTATCAGGAAACACACGTGGAGCCTGTAAGGTCCACAGGGCACCCCAGGGCCCATGGGGCAGCATCAGGAAAAACGAGGCACTCCCCTGCTCCACAGAAGGCCAAGGGCACGTGGCTGGCCCAGAGACAAAGGAAGTCTCTGCATGGGCAAGGCAGGGGTCTGTAGTGAGCCGGACAGGATCGCCATTACAAGATGGCGCCGACATCCTGTCTTGTTGGTTACAAACAACTCCATATTTGGCTATGGCTTTGAGAGCTGCGCTCCCCACTTCCCGCATGCGAGGTGGATGTAGATTCTTGAGCCTATCCCGATGCGGTCTGGTGTCAGCTGTTGGTGGCAGCCAATCACAGGGCGACCTGTGTGCCAATTCCCTATTTAAGCGGCTGCCTAAGTGCACCCCTTCCCTCTGCTTCCTGCTGCCTCTCCTCTTCGCTCCCTGCCCTCCGCTCCCTGTCCCTCGTTTTCCTGCCCTCTCGTTCCCTGCTCCCCATCAATCAAGGGTACGCCAATAAAGCGTGATCTGAGTGGAATCCTGGTGTGGTGGTCGTTCTTCCTTCACCGGTCAAGAAGTCCGCCACAGGGGTCAGAGGTTGGGGAGAGATGGGCTGAGGTAGAAATGCCCGCTGTTGACCAGCACAGAAACCGCAATCAGGTGTCACTAGCGTGGCTAGTGAGCAGGAAGGGTGGTGGGGCAAACTGGGGAGGTCTTTTCGCAGGGGACAAAGAGACACCTAGGCATGAGCCGGGCGGTGGTGGCGCATGCCTTTAATCCCAACACTTGGGAGGCAGAGACAGGCGGATCTCTGTGAGTTTGAGACCAGCCTGGTCTACAAGAGCTAGTTCCAGGACAGGCTCCAAAACCACAGAGAAACCCTGTCTCAAAAAACCAAAAAAAAAAAAAAAAAAAAAAAAAAAAAAAAAAAAAAAAAGTGGGGGGGCACTGGAGCATGAGGGAGCCAGCTGAGCTTAGGACATGTGAGGGTGACTCTGGTGGCCATAGCCATTGCGGAGATGCCTAGGAAGTACCCCCGTGACCTTGTGGTCCCTGTAGGTCCTGCAAAGATCTGTAACTAAGGCTGACCCCAACAAGGGTGCCCAGCACCACCCCGCCAGTCATCCCAGCAGGCCAAAGGAATGCTTCCTGATGCTCCGTCCTCCCCAGGGTCACACAGTGAGAGCATCCCAGCACACACCCACACACCGAAAAGGCTCTGGGGCCCCTCTATCTGGGGACTTGGGCAGAGCCTGCTGTCCCACAGCCTATTTCATCAGAAGCCAACAAGACAGTCACTCTGGGGTTCAAAACAGAGACGGCTCAGTGGTTAAGGGTACTTCCTACTCTTGCATGGGTCCTGAGGTGCTTCTGGCACCCATGCAGCCACTCACAGCCACATGGAACTCTACCTGCAGAGGACTGCAGAGGAGCCAGTGCCCTCTTCTAGCCTCTGGGCACCCACAGACACACTTTTCTATGTTTATTATCTTTTGAAAAGTTAAAACCATGCCGTCCCTTCAATTCCAGCACTCGGGAGGCAGAGGCAGGTGGATCTCTGAGTTTGGGGCCAGCCTGGTCTACAGAGCAAGTTTTAAAATAACCAACCGGGGGCTGGAGAGATGGCTCAGTGGTTAAGAGCATTGCCTGCTCTTCCAAAGGTCCTGAGTTCAATTCCCGGCAACCACATGGTGGCTCACAACCATCTGTAAAGAGGTCTGGTGCCCTCTTCCGGCCTGCAGGCATACACACAGACAGAATATTGTATACATAATAAATAAATAAAATAAATATTAAAAATAAAATAAAATAACCAACCACAGCTACATAGCAAGATACTGTCTCAAAAGAACAAAACAAAAAAGATCTTTCCTCAAAGCCACACCACTACAGAAGCAGGCACAACAAGTGGAAACAGTGTTCTACACACAAAGGACGAGCAGCCCTCATGAGAACCACAAATATTTCAGAACCCCAAATGCTCAAGCAGGCCTAGAAGAGTAGCCCAGGCTGGCTCTGCCTCCCACGCTTCACCGACTTGGCTCACCCCACAACCATGGTAAGCCCAAGCTGTCTGCCTCAGTCCCAGGAACTCCAGTGGTGGGCCTGCATCTCCTGGTGCTCACATGACCAGGACCTGTGGGGGTCCAGGTCCGCTCTGAGAACCTCGGGAGAGCTAGAAGTGAATGCAGAGCAGAGACCCGGGGTGCAGCAGACCTTCCGAGTTGGGCACGGCTGCAGATGAGGGAGGCTCTCAGTTGTCAGGTGCCTGTGTGACATCAGAGGTGCACGGACAGGAACAAGGGCGGCACAGTGAGTTCCCAGAGGAACACCAGCCTGAAGAGAAGCAGGTGCAGGTGTTACCACCGTCTCGTCCACTGATGTCCAGCTCCCAATGGCAGCCGCTGCCAAGTAGGTGAGCCAGGACTGGGGCTGCTTCCCGGCACGGAGGGGTTGCTCAGCAATGACAGTGATGACTAGGAGGTAAGGATGCCATCTTGTTGTGCAGCTTGAACACAATCCTGGGCACTCAGATCACTGCTGCCCCAGAAGCTTCCCAGGGGACCTGGATCTGTGTGTAAACACCTGAACTGCCTCTGGTAGGAGCCTGACTGTGAGTCTCTGTGTGTCCCCTGCTGGCAGTGGGGACAGCCCTTAAGTAGGGCCATCCTCCTCCACTAGGGAGATGAGATGAAAGGGTTGGACATCACTTCCTGTGATTAGAAGCAGAGTCAGCAAGATGGGCGGAGCCTACAGTGCAATAGATTCAGGAGGCCCCCACCTTTGACAAATGTCTTGACAGCCGGTGCAGAGCTTGGATCACGGAATACGGACGTTTCCAAGAGCATGGAATCCTAATGCAGTCCCAGGCTCCCTCTCATCGTGCCATAGGCCTGACATCAGCTTCCGGTAATCACACGCCAGCTCTGCACATCTGCCCTTGTCAGGGAGCAGCTGGCACTGAGATGTGGCCTCTGCGTTACACAAGCTTTGGGCAGAAAAGTCACTTGTCATGAAGAAGCTGCTTCCAACCCAGGTGTGTTACAGCGCCACTTGAGTTCCACTGATCCTGCCTGGCCCAAGTCACAAGGGGACTGGGACTGTAGGTCAAGGATGTCACTGGAGGTGGGACTAGTCACAGAAAGCCAAAGTGGAGAGTGCAGACATATTGGGTCTTCTGTATGGTCCATCACGGCAGATAATCACACGTGGCCAAGGGGCAGTGTGGACAACTCTCAAAGTGGCTCCAGACAGAGGTGACCTGCATCCAGATGTCAGGGAGCTCCTGGGTCCCCACAAGGACTTGGGCCACCTCTTCAGGGTCCCCTGCTGCCCTCTGAGTGCCACAGCGGTTCTCTGTGTGAAGCAGGAGGAGGTTCCAGGGTGCAGCAGTGCATACTGGTCAAGAGACCCCGGGCAGGGAAGATGCGGTTTCCCCAGCAACTCACCACTGGCTGTATCCTTATCTCACCTCCTGGCAGGCAGGCCGGTTCCTCTTCAGCTGGCTGGAATCCTGCAGCCGAAGCCCTGGGGCCCAGCATGCTCCTGAACCAGCCTCCTTGTGCTGGAATGGCACTCTGTGAGGCAAAGGCTGTGTGCTTTCAAAACAAAGAAAAGCAGGCGACCAAAAGGTGACAGGGTGGGCCTCATCCAATCAACAGGGGGTGGGAAGCAGGGACACCACTCCAAAGTGCCTTCAGGGTTCCTCTGAGGCTGCAACATAGAGGCCGACCCTGCATCACAGGCACTTGCTCATTCTCCACAGTCAGAGTCTGTCTGGTGTCTGGAGGCTTGGGTTAACCCCCCTGCTCCAGAGGCCCCAGCGCTCCTGCTGTGCGCATGTGCAGGCCCCAGCACTGCTCCTCTGCAGACCAGAGTGCTGGACTGGCTCAGTCTCATGCAGGGTCTTATGCAGCCGGGTTGGCCCAGCACGCCACACGCAGATGAGGAGGACATTGTACTCTTGCTTGTTGCTGTTTCATGTGCACTGGTGCCTGACTGCATGTGTGGCACTGTGCGGGTGTCAGATCCCTGCAACCACGGCCACGAGCCACCATATGGGTGCTGGGAACTGAACCCAGGTCCAGTTGTCCCACTGGGCCAAGGCTACCACACTGACACACGAACTCCACATGAGGCCGTTTTCTAGCCAGCGGTCAGTAGTTCACAGTCCAGTCCTGGCGATGGTTTGTCTTGGGTGAGGAAGAGCCTGGGTGGCGTGGGAAGTCCTGCTACAACACCTAGGGTCTGGAGCATGCTAGGCCAGCACTCCCCAATACTCCACACCCTCAGCTCTAGAGTGTGGAAGGGGCAAGCAATCTGTGAGTTCCAGGTTAACACAGCAAGTTCTAAGACAGCCAGGGATACACAGTGAGACCCTGCCCTACCATCACAAGACTGACGAGAAGCTGAAGAATGCATGAGCACCCACCCTGAGCTCCTCACCTTTCTGGCCATGATGAGGCCTGATGGCCTGTGCTGGGCCTTAGTGACCACGCCGCCATTGCCAGCACCCAGCTCTGAGATCCTCTCAAAGTCGTCGTCCTTGAGTTCGCCAACCTTGGCCTTCTGGGTCAGGAAGGCCTCCAGCCGCTTCCTCTGCTGCTCATCCAGGTCCAGCTCTTCCAGCTTCTTCTGCAGGTCCACCAGGTTCGCCCTGCAGAGCCCCAGGAGTAGAGGGTAAGCCAAATACCCAAAACCCATGCTTGCATTCCATGTGGGAAAGGGACACAGATTACCAAACATGGAGGTTGAATCCCCAGGTATGGAGGCGTCGTGATAAGCTGCTCTAGAGAACCCACGACACCTCCAGACCACATCAGGTCTTTGCTGAGGGAATCTCAAGTAGCTTTGCAGCCAAGGACCAGGCTAAGAGGCAGGAGACTAAGGTGGCAGCAGCCATGCCTGTGATTTAATTTTGTGTGTGATTATGCTATCAAAACCTGAGGCCTCCCACACTAGGCATGACCTCTGCCAGCCCCTCTGGGGGATTCTAGGCAGGGACACTTTTTTAGGATGGGTCTAAAAGTTATCCAGACTGCCTCTGAACTTGCCTGAAGTTGGCTTGAACTAGCGATCTGCCTGCCTCAGCCTCACGGGCTCCGCTTTTACAGTTGAGAGAACTTTGTTCCCACCACTTGTCTCCACCCATGGGGAAGTGGTACCCTCAAATAAGCCAACACCCCACCCTGTTCTCCCACACACAGTGAGCGCCCTAGGATGGAGATATACTGGTCAGCCTCACAGGACCTCAGGCTGCACCCAGCCCTGGGAATCCTCAGCACCACCAGGACGTCACTGCGGGCTCGGGTCTCAAGGCTCTTCCCCCACCTCATGTCCTTACTATGACTTCAGGACTGGAAAGCTCCACACCCTTTCCCAGAACTCCAGCACCCCAGGCCATCCAAGACCCTCTACCCTACTTCTCAGGTAATGCCACAGTCCCCACTCTGCGTACTGTGGGGAGGCCTTCCGTCACACCAATATTCCCACAGAGGGGGGGCCTCACCTCAGCTCTCCTTACAGAGGATCCCCTGGTCTGGTACCCTGTCCTAGGACACACCCCTCTCACCTCAGGAAGCCCAGCCTTCCCCTTTTCCCCCAGGAAACCCTTATACCCAACCTTCTTTGATGATCCTCTTTCTGGACCCCTCATCCCACCCCACCACAGTGAGTCACTTACCCCTGCCTACCTCTCAGGGCACCGCCCACTTCCCACTAGGTCACCACGGCCCCTGCAAGCCAGGACCTCCTGCCTCCTGGGACTTCAGCCAGACACTGCAGGCTCCACTCTCTTCATGTGACTGAGCTAGCCAGCCCTTTCCTCTGTCACACTCTAACCACACCCCACTCGCACCTGGAAAGCCTCGCTCTCCCGGACCCTCCAGGTGTCACATCCCTTCCCCCTTCTTGGGTCTCCAACTGCCCCGCCTCCTCTTATGCTCCTCTCCATCCCTCTTTCGTGGCCCCAACACACTCACGCATGCCTTTCTCTCGTGCTCACCCGCCCCCTCAGTTTCCCAGCAGAGTTGTACGCAAAGAGCCACCCTGTCGGACACTGCCCCTTGTCCCCATCTCCAGACCCCTTGGTTACTTTGGACCATTTCTTCTTAAGTCAGGGTGCTTACGGCCACGCCCACCCATCGCAGGTCCCGCCCCTCTAAGCTCACAGGCCACAGGGCTCTCACCTTAGGCCCCGCCCTTCACCCCTCTGGCCCCGCCCCCACGGGGGCTTTGTTCTGGTCCTCAGAGGCCACGCCCCTCTCCCCTCCGTCCACTGCACTTTCCCCTCAGACCAGAGCCCCAGCCTCTGGCCCCGCCCCCTCCCTCTGAGGCCACGCCCACTCACTCGGAGGCGCCCTCGCTGGTGGGGGACGGGCCCTCCGCGATGGCGGGGTTGATGGTGAGCGCCGGTAGGACCGGCTTCCTCCGGGCCAGCATCAGGGCTCCGCGGCCGGTGGCGGCACCTCAGCCGGGGCCCATAGGGGGCGGCGCAACGCGAGCCAGGGGCTGCGGCCTAGGCAGGCGGGCGGCGGAGGGCGGCCGAGCTCGAAGAGCCGAGGTGAGCGAACCGCCGCCGAGGCCGAGCGAAGCTGACGCTGCACCCCAGCCGGGAGGCCGAGGAGCAGGGGGCGTCCACGAGATTGCCGGCCGGGTTCTCGCGAGATCGTCCCCCGCGAGGCTCCGCCCTCAATTAAGGTGCATGCGCGCTGTTGCGCCCCTGCTCTTGCAGGAGAAAGGGCGGACGCTGGGCTACGTCTGAGCACGTGTGATCGGCCGGCTCCCACGCGCGGCTGCGCACGCGTCGCAGGGGCGGGGCGGGATTAGGAGCGCTGACTGACGGGCTGCACCAGAACTGGGCTCCAGGGTGTGGGTGTAGGGAGTGCCCAGCAGGAACATTCCAGACCTCGTGTGAGCAATATCAATCAAGTCAGGCTTGTCTGGTTTTAGTGTTTTTCCTAGGCTAGGCTTGGCTTCCCGGTCACTGTGTAGTTGAAGCTGGCTTTTCAACCTCTGATCCTCCTGCCTCATCCTCCCGAGTGTCCGGATGGTAGGCCTGAGCCATCTTGCTTGGGTCTGTGGTGCTAGGGCGTCGTGGGCGTCGTGTCCGATGGGCAAGAGTGCTGCCCACTAAACCGTACTTCCTGTTTGTTTTTTATTTTAAGATAGGGTCTCAGTACCTCACACTGTCCTGGAAGTTACTGTGTTGTCGGGCTTCTCTCCCACCCCCACCAATCCTCTGGCCTCAGCATCTAGTATGTTTCCACTGTTGTGCAACCATCCACGGAGGGAGGAGGAGAGAGGGAGAGTCCGTCGTGTGACAGTGCTCACGTGGAGGGGGGGAAGAGAGAGGAGGCTGGCGGAAGCCCTTTCTGAGGGGACTTTGCTGATGACTGTCAGGACCCAGCAGGTCAGTCCAACACAATGCCTGAAGGCTAACACCCCAGACCTTCCCCATCGCCTCACCAGAAGCTCCTGTTGGGCTAAAACATGAACTCCACTTTCCTTCCCAGTCCCTGGCAGCCAACCATTCCAATTTTCGTCTGAATCGGACGACGGCCTGTGATTAGGGTCACTTTCTGTCTGATTCATTTCACAGAGACCAGAGGATAGAATAATACTCCATCGCAGTGGACGTCCTGCTGGGGGCTTGTTCATTTGTCTCGGGTCATGCTCTGGTGTTTGGGAGTGAACAAATGCCTCATTGAGCCCCTGCTCTTGCCTCTTCTGAGCAGCCACATGGAAATCAGGGTTGCAGGTTTGCTTCTGTTTATTGATTTAGGTATTGTTATGACTTGGCACAAAGACATGTGTCACACAGCCTTCTCTGAAGCTCCACCATGCCATGCAGACACACCACCTCCCAGCCGCACCCCCAGCTCCATGCACTTTCATGTTTTTGAGAATCAATTCAAGACTTTTTTGTTTTTCTTGGTTTTTCAAGACAGGGTTTGTCTATGTAGCCCAGGCTGTCCTGGAACTTCCTCGGTAGGCCAGGGTGGCCTTGAATTTACAGAGATCCGCCAGTCTCTGCCTCCCGAGTGCTGGGATTAAAGGTGTCTGCGGCCACTGCCCGGCCACCATGCCATTGTTAAACCAAAGGCTCCGGCGTGGTGACACACGCCTGGGAAGATCTCAGTGAGCTCCATGCTGGACGGGAAGGGCTATGCAGTCAGGCTGTCTCTAAATAGATAAAGAAGTAAATCCAACAGAGCTCAGTCACAGACTATAGAGAAGTCACCTGTCCCCCAACCCTCAGGAGGCTGAGGAAGAAGGGGCTAGCCTGGGGTACATACTGAGACTGTCTCAGAAATCAATCAAGGGTTGGGGTCCAGCCCAGCAACGGAACCTAGACGAGCGCTCAGCCCATGAGACCCCACCCCACCCCAACACACTCAGTTATTGTTTTATAAGTTTGTCAAGTCGTTCACAGGCCCAGGTGCTGCGTAGGAAAGTACTGCGCTCAGAGTGACGTCGCCACAGGTGCCCCGCGGGAAGTCCTCCAGCAGCTCCACCTGGAGCAGGTCTGGGACCCGGTTCCTGTTTCCCTCTGTCTTGGGGAGCAAACTCGGGTCCTCTACCTGCTGACCCTCAGGCTCATCTCCAGCTGCCTCCTCCCTGGTAGCCAAACACAGATGCACTTCCAGGCTGGGATCTCAGGCTGCGCGACAGGAACGCAACGCGTGTCTTCCCGCAGCTCCAGCTGAACTTCAGCTCCATGGACTCTGTTATTGATGGACTGTAATAAATGCAGCCTCTGGAAGGTGTAATTTCAGGAACTTTTACGGCAGCGCACACCCATGGAGCCATTCCGCCCCAAGCTGGATGAGTCTTGTCTCTTGGGCTGTTCCACTTCTGCCCATGACGGGCAGTGGTGCAATGGTCAGAGATTATCACTGCACTTGCACTAAGGAAGGACCCTGAAGGGCAGAAGCAGGAACTTAACAAGTTCAAAGGCCTCTAGGTTACAAAGAGCAAATAAATACAGACACTGTCACAGCAAAGAGCGGTCAGGTGTGGTGGCCCATGCCTTAAGTTCCAGAACTTAGGAGGTAGGGGCTGACAGAGCTCCTAGAATTCAAGGCCAGCCTGCTCTACCGTAGTCAGTTGCAGACCAGCTGTGTCCTCTGCCAAAACAACAAAAGTATACCTGGCGGCCGGGGCGTGGTCAGGGAAGTCCCACCTAGAATCCCCGGTGAGGGGATAGGGGCGTGGTCATTGTGGAGCCCCGCCCAGAATCCTCCCAGAGAGGAGGCTGGGGGCGTGGTCAGGATGGAGCCCCACCTAGAATTCCCCCAGTGAGGGGCTGGGGCGTGGTCAGGGTGGAAACCCTCCCCCCCACCCCCCCCTTAGAATCCCCTTTGGGGGCTGGGGACGTGCTCAGGGGTGGAGCTCTAGAAAACCCTGGGCTTAATGCCTGGCACTAAATAATAATAACAAAAACTGAACTGCTGTTATGCCTTTGAAGATCACTGGTCCTTGCTGTGGACCTCTGGCCAGGCTCCTGTTAGCCGAGTTTTGTGGCTCTGACTAGTCTAAGGGAGAACTGGGATGTCAGAGGTGTGTCTGCCTCTATCCAGCTCAGTGGACACGGTGGATGTGGGAATGGTGTGTGCACTGGGCACTCCTGTCTCCGGTGGCTGTGTGCTGACCCTCCCCCGTTTTCTAGCCCTTTCAGCCCTTCGCAGGTTTATATGACTGAGGGCGCAGGGCGTCTCACCTCGCTGTTGCCTGCCTTACCTCTGATCTTTCCCAGCCCATATCTGACTTATCACCAGCCCCAATAACATCCTCCGGGCACCTTGTTCCAGACACTCCGAGGAATAATTGTGTCATGGCTTTCCTGATAGCGCTAACTCAAGGTGACCCTTGTCTTGCTGAGCTGAAGTGGAACGTGGAACGACTCACCTGTGTGGTGGCTGAGGTTGCTGGAAAACCGTCTTCTCCCGTCTGGACACTGAAGGACCCTGCTGGGCAGTGATTAACGCCCCAGCTAAATCCATTCCTGAACATAAACAGAAGATACAAGGTTTCACGGTTTGCTTGTGTTGTTTTACTTTGAGGCAGGATGTCTCTGTGCAGCCTGTCTTTCCTGAAACTCACAGAGCCGCCTGCTCCCACCTCCAGAGTGATGGGATTAAAGGTGTGTACCATCATCGCCACTTTCTTACTTGTAGACATATGGGTGAGCATGCGTACACCACAGAGTGTGTGTGGGGGTTGGAGGGCCCTGTGAGGATCTCCCACACTGCTCTTCCGGCCCCCATTCGTATTGAATGAAAATGACTCGACACAGTTCACCATTTGGGAGAAGATGCTCAGAAGGCAGCAAGGCTGAGGAGAAGGTGTGTGCACCTGTCCAGCTGCAGGCCAGCCTAGGCAATATTCAGAAACCTAGCTCCAAATGGGACAGGTATAGGACGTGGGGCCCAGTGGGCAGAGCTCACCCAGCACACAAGAACCTAGGTTCTAACCCAGCACTCCATGAGCCAGGTACAGTAGTGACAAGTGCCCCTCAGCACCCTGGAGGTAGACGTGGGAGGATCAGAATTTTAAGGTCCTCCTCGTTATCTAATGAGCGGATAGCCTGAGCTACAGGAGACACTGGTATAAACAAACAGCAAGGAGTCGAACCCAGTGGCTCACAATTCTGAAAGAGGATCTCTGTGAGTTCCAGGTTAGCCAGGACAATGTAGAAAGACATTTCTCTTTTAGACATAAAGAAAAAAAAAACATGCCGGGCGGTGGTAGCGCGTGCCTTTAATCCCAGCACTTGGGAGGCAGAGGTAGGTGGATCTCTGTGAGTTCGAGACCAGCCTGGTCTATAAGAGCTAGTTCCAGGACAAGAACCAAAAAGCTACAGAGAAACCCTGTCTCAAAAAACTAAAAAAAAGAAAGAAAGAAAAAAAGCAGCCTACAATTCACAATCCCAGAGAATCTAGACAACAACAAGGACCCTAAGAGAGACATACATGGATCCAATGTACACGGGAAGTAGAAAAAGACAAGATTTCCTGAGTAAATTGGGAGCATGGGGACCATGGGAGAGGGTAGGAGGGGAGTGGAGAAGAAGGGAGGGGAGTGGAGAAAAACGTATAGCTCAATAAAAACATTTTTAAAAAGAAAAGTACCATTTCTCAAAAATAAATAAACAAGAAACGAAAAAAGAAAGGAAATACACATTTAGTGGAGCTTGATGGGCCTCAGGGAGACAGCGCTCAGTGGCAGGACGAGGCGCAGGAAGCAGGCTCCACTCCAAGGACACAGGGATGTCCAGTTCTGGAGCCTGGGATGCAGTTGCAGAAGAGGAACACAGCTTCCGTATGGCAAGGTGGAGAATCCTGGAATGGTGTGGTGACAATAGCTGTACAGACATGGGGATTGTGCCTTGGTAGACCAGGCTGGCCTCAAACTCACAGAGATCCCCCTGCCTCTGCCTCCCAAGTACTGGGATTAAAGGTGTGCACCACCACAGCCCAACTTATTTTGTTTTTCAAGACAGAGTTTCTCTGTGTACTCCTGACTGTCCTGGAGCTCGCTCTGTAGACCAGGCTGGCTTTGGACTCACAGAGATCTGCCTGCCTCTGCCTCCCGAGTGCTGGGATTAAAGGTGTGCGCCACCATTGCCCAGCTGGATTGTGACATTCATTGTCTATTTTTAAGTAGTTCTGATGGTTCTGGAGCAGGACTCGGTGGCGGAGGGCTTGACTAGCATACGTAAGGCTCTAGCTTGCTTCTCGGTGCTGAAAGAAATAAGTTAATCAGATGCAAAGGGCTACTGGAGGGTGAGAGTGGATCTGTGGGCACATGCACTGCACGCGCATCTGTGTAAGGACTGAATTCCACACCCAGGAACCACCTCACGACACGAAAGAGACCCTGGTTGTCAATAAATGTTGAATGCCCTAAAATAATTGCTTGAAAAAAATAGAACCTGCCAGGCAGTGGTGGCACACGCCTTAATTAATCCCAGCACTCAGGAGGCAGAGATAGGCGGATCTCTGTGAGTTCAAGACCAGCCTGGTCTACAAGAGCTAGTTCCAGGACAGGCTCCAAAGCCACAGAGAAACCCTGTCTTGAAAAACCAAAACCAAAACCAAAAAAAAAAAAAAAAAGAAAGAAAGAAAACAAATAGAACCTAGGGTTGGCTCTGAGGACAAAGACACTGACCCTCAACTCAAGGGCCTGAGTACAGTCCCTGGCACACACAGGGAGAAATGAGCCCTGGGAGTTATTGTCCAGCCTCCATAGGAACAGTGTGGCACACACGTGTGAACACATACACACGCACAGCAGCGCACACACATACTGCACACACACGCACGCACACACACGCACACACACACACACACACACACACACACACACACACACATATGCAAACTCCCGCCTTTGCAGCTCGGGCATCAACCCAGCATAGGGGAGGCTAAGGCTCGTGATCTGGATCCAACGTGGGTCACACGGGCAAGCCATCTCCACAAAATGGCAGCAAACAGTGTAGTGGTTGGCACTGATCATCAATTTCATGGAATCTAGAGTTACCACGGAGACAAGCCTCTGGGCCTGTATGCAAGAGATTGTCTTCAGTAAGTAAGTAGGGGGGGCAGTGTCTCCTGTAGCTCAGGCCACCATGACAGACTGTTTCCTGTCACCATCATGGACTGTGTGTCCTGTGCCCAGTCCCACAGCGGACTGTGTCCTGTGCCCAGTCCCACGGCTGACTGTGTCCTGTGCCCAGTCCCACGGCTGACTGTGTCCTGTGCCCAGTCCCACGGGGGACTGTGTCCTGTGCCCAGTCCCACGGCGGACTGTGTCCTGTGCCCAGTCCCACGGGGGACTGTGTCCTGTGCCCAGTCCCACGGCGGACTGTGTCCTGTGCCCAGTCCCACGGGGGACTGTGTCCTGTGCCCAGTCCCACGGCGGACTGTGTCCTGTGCCCAGTCCCACGGCGGACTGTGTCCTGTGCCCAGTCCCACGGCTGACTGTGTCCTGTGTCCAGTCCCACGGGGGACTGTGTCCTGTGTCCTTTGTCCAGTCACCACGATGGACTGTATCCTTGCACTAAGTCAGAATTAACACTTCTATTAAAAAAAAACTTGTTTTTTGCTAGGCGGTGGTGGCACAGGTCTCTAATCACAGCATTTGAGAAACAGAGGCAGGTGGATCTTTGTGAGTTCGAGGCCAGCCTTGTCTACATGGTGAGTTCCAGCACAGCCAGGGCTATGCTATATAAAGATACCCTGTCTTGATAGTAATAATAAATAATAACAGAAATAATAATTTTTAAAATTAAAACTTGAACGCCATCCGCTCACTTTCGGGTGTTGATGGGAGGGGAGGGTAAGGGCCGAGAAACACAGATGGTTTTTCAGAGGAGGGGGCATCAAGGATGGGGCTAGCTGTCACGCACTGCGACTGTTTGTTAGAAGTGTGTCCTGGAACCGTGATGGAATAACCCGCCGGGTGAGGGGACTTCAAGGCAGGAGAATATTCTGGCAGTGGCATGGTTGCTGCCCTCTGTACCATGTTTAGATTTTCAGTGAGGAAGAGCCGAAAAGGGCACAGTTTGGGGAGGAATTCTATGTGAGGCACGTTCAAAGCTTCAGATGCTGCGGAGGACAGGACTGAAATGAAACCTGACATTATGCCGCAGGACAGCGGGAAGGCGTCCCGAGGGTCGGACCACCTCGGCAAAGGCTCCAGTTTGTGAAAACCCAGAAGCTGAATGACTCATTCCTTCCAAACTGTCCCTGTCCCTTCCCCGCCAAAACACAAGCTCCTCAGGAGCCCAGGACCAGCACACAGACGGGCTGAGGCTGTGGCCCCAGGTGACCAGATGCCTTCCTGACATGCCTTTGCCCTCCGCAGCCTCTCCCACTTGGTACCAGTTCTGCGACATTTCTTGAAAGGATCATGGTGTCCTGCTGCACGGTGATCAAGAGCTACTGAGGCCAAGGAAGGTGTGGCAGGCTGAAGTCCACAAATGGAGTCTGGAGAGTCCACTCTGTGAAGGAGGGTGTGGGTGAGGCCTAGGTTACAGTGGGGACCCAGGCTGCCATGGTTGGGTTTCCACAACTGTGATAGAACACGAACCAAAAACAACTTGGGAGAAGGGGTTTATTTCGTCTAAGGAAGTCAGGACAGAAACTGAAGTGGGGCAGGAACCTGGAGGCAGGAGTGAACACAAAGGCAATGGAGGATGCTGCTCACTGGCTTGCTTGTCATGGCTTGTTCAGAACCCAGGACCGCCAGCCCAGGAATGGTCCTGCCCACAATGAGCGGGACCCTCGTGTCAATCATCAATCAAGACCCATAGACTTTCCCATAGATCTGTGGCAAATCATCCCGAGAGGCTCCCTCCTTCCCAGCTGACTCTAGCTTGTGTCAAGTTGACAAAATGCCCCGCGCTACGGTGACGCCAGACTGTGCATCTGCTGAGGTAAGCAGCAGACAAGCGGCAAGGAGAACCCACGTGGGCTGCATGGGCAGAGAGGGGTGGGGCTCCCCAGGCCCCAAGGAGCCCAGATGACTCTATCGTGAGTCACAGAGGCAGGACATGGAGCTGCAGGATTTGGGGTTTGCCCTGCTGGGTGTTGGTCTTGCTTTGGTTGGCTAATTCTTTGCTGTGTTCTGATTTGTCATCAAATCAGGAGGATGTTCACTCTGTGCACTGTTTTTACCTCACAGGGAGTTGCAGTTAGGAAATTGCGTTCAACTTCAGGAGATGCTTTGTACTTTTGAGTTGTGTTGAGACACTTACAGACCATGAAAACTCTCTCTTTTCCAGAAAGGGTTACTCCGTGTAGCCCTGGTTGTCCCAGAACTCACTCTGTAGACCAGACTGGCCTCAAACTTAGAGATCCTCCTGCCTCTGCCTCCCGAGTGCTGGCTGGCGATGGGGATTTTGAAGCGGGACTGAATGCATTTTGTATGATGAGATGGCCACAGGCTGCTGGTGGTGTTTAATCCCCGCACTAGAGACAGAGAGGCAGGAGGATCTCTTTGAGTCTGAGGTCAGCCTGGTCTATAAAGTGAGACCCTGTCTGAAAGGAAAAGCAAAAACCCATTTTGTTTGAGTTGATAAGGGGTGGAGCCAGGCAATGTGAGGGCCCCATCCTGTGGGCTGGGGTGGGCTGGGGTCCTGAACTGGATAAAGATGAGAGAGGGAGGGGTCTGATGTGAACGTGTTCCTGCCCTGAGAAACTACGTGCTCGCAAATGGACACATGCATTATAGGATGTCAGCCCTGAGGGTTGCTGCTCGCTCACTGGCCCTCGCTCAGGCTTCAGACCTGCCTCCCTCTGAGACAGAGGACACACGAGGACAGTGGCAGGCTCTCACGTAGTGCATCGCGAGAGCTGTGTGTCGACCAGGGTGGTCAGGGGCTTGCAGAAATTCCCTTGCTAGACGAGCGGTGGTGGCGCCCGCCTTTAATCCCAGCACTCGGGAGGCAGAGGCAGGCAGATCTCTGGGAGTTCGAGGCCAGCCTGTTCTACAAGAGCTAGTTCTGGGACAGGCACCAAAGCTACAGAGAAACCCTGTCTCAAAAAACCAAAAAAAAAAAAAGAAAGAAAGAAATTTCCTTGCTTCTGACTCCCCAGAAAAGACTTGGCCACCACACCTGGCAATGGAGTCTTATACAGACCAGGCTAGCCTGCAACTCCCTAGGTGGCCAAGCCTGACCTTGAACTCAGGATCCTCTTGAGTGCTGGAATGACAGGCATGTGCCACCAAGCCTGTTTCATGTGGGCACACTCACATAGGCTTCATTGCCCAGCACACACAGACACAGGTACAGTTCCGGTTCCTAGGACCAATCCTTAGGTGAAACCCATGTCCCACTCGGTTTACTCAGTGGAGAAGGGACATGTCTCTGTACCGTCTGGAAGAGCCAGTCAGCAAACATTTGCGTCATGTTCACCCTGGGACAGCAGGGGTTGTTCCTAAGGCGTACGGCTCCCCACCAATCATGTCACACGATGCAAAGGCCCAGCTCTGTCTTGGGTCAGTGCACCCTGAGATTGGCCAGCTCAGAAGGAACAATGGGGGCAGGGAACAGAATATGCAAAGACTGCCTGCTTGCGACTAAGCCCTGAAGGTTGTGCCGTGCGTCTGTCCAGTTGTCCTGAACCACAGACAGGAAGCACTTGTCTGTTTCCTGGCTCATGCTTGTGTCTGTCTGGACCAACAGGTACCGGGAGAGGAGGAGGGGAGCCAGGCTGGATGTGGTGAACTGTGGGTGATGGCTGCTCTGCTGTGAGTTACTTCTTCAATACGAGGCCTGGGGAGAGGGCTCTGTGGGTGAGCACTTGCCACACAAGCCTGAAGACCTGAGTTCAAACCCTGGCAGGCCCATAAAGTCCATGTGGAGTGTGCACAATCCCAGCAGTCCTAGTGGAGACAGGGGGCCGGCTGGTATGTGGGCAGTACACACTCACTCACACTCACACACACTCACACACTCATACACACGCGTGTGCACACACACTCACACATTCATGCTCACACGCTCATGCTCACACGCTCACGCTCACATGCACACATACACACACTCACGCTCACACGCTCACGCTTACGCTCACATGCACACATACACACACTCACACACACACTCATATTCACACAGTCTCATGAGCACACACTCACTCACACACTCACGCTCACACGCTCACGTTCACATGCACACATACACACACTCACGCTCACACGATCACGCTCACAAGCTCACACTCACACGCTCACACTCACCCACACACTCACGCTCACACGCACACATACACACACACACACTCACTCACACACTCACATACTTATGCTTACATACTCACACACGCGCACATACACACACACTCACACACGATTCTCTGAAAAATGACTTAACTAGTTGGACATCATCTTTCCAATTACATTTTATTTTATTTTATTTGGTGACATGATCCTGCTCTTTCTGTAACCCAGACTGACCTCAAACTCACAGAAATCACTGTCTTCCGAGTACTGAGACTAAAGGTATGCACTAACACCACCAGTTAAAATATTTACCTTTTGTTTGTTTGTTTGTTTGAGACAGGGTTTCTCTCTGTAGCTTTGGAGCCTGTCCTGGAACTAGCTCTTATAGACCAGGCTGGCCTCAAACTCACAGAGATCCTCCTGCCTCTGCCTCCCAAGAGCTGGGATTAAAGGTGTGCGCCACCACTGCCTGGTGCCTTCATTTGTGTGTGTGTGTGTTTGCACGTGGGAACAGAACTCTGATCCTTTGCAGACACAGTGTAAGCCACTGAGCTGTCCCATCGCTCCAAATTGTAAAGATGTCTAGATAATAACTCAGACCACCCAACTGGTTACAGAATATTAACAAGGAGGGGTAAGTCTGTCCACGTCCAGGGCTGACATGATTTTTGGAACTTTTGAAGTGGCAAGTGTGAGGACCTGGGTGGCCAGGGCGAGTGTGAGGACCTGGGTGGCCAGGGCGAGTGTGAGGACCTGGGTGGCCAGGGCGAGTGTGAGGACCTGGGTGGCCAGGGCGAGTGTGAGGACCTGGGTGGCCAGGGAGAGTGGGGTTCCCATTTTGCCTCTAAGCTTCCCCACCATTAGGTGTGATTCAGGCCTTAATCCTGTTACTTGGGAGGCAAATGCAGGTGGATGTCTATAAGTTTAAGTTTCAGGAGAGCCAGTGATACATAGGGAAACCTAGTGTCAAAAACAAACAAAAGAGGGGGCTGAAGGGATGGCTCAGTAGTTGAGAGCACTGGCTGCTCTTCCAGAGGACCCAGGTTCAGTTCCTAGCACCCTCATGGTGGCTCACAACCATCTGCAGCTCCAGAGGAATCAGTGCCCTCTGTGGAGACCAGGTGCACACATGATGCACAGACACAGAGGTGCTCTAAACTGAGCACCAATGAACCGGGGAGCGAGGGCACAGTGTTTAGAGCACTCACGGAGGATCCAGACTGTCTATAACTCCAGCTCCTGGGGACCTGATGCCTCTTACTGGCCCCTGCAGGGACTCTGAACGCACACGGTGTGCAGACATAAATCTAGAAGGTGTGTGTTGTTCCTTTTTTTTTTTTGAGACAGGGTTTCTCTGTAGCTTTGGAGCCTGTCCTGGAACTAGCTCTGTAGATCAGGCTGGCATCGAACTCACAGAGATCCGCCTGCCTCTGCCTCCCGAGAACTGGGATTAAAGACGTGTGCCACCACCGCCTAGCAAAATGAGGTCCTTCTAAAGTGGTGTAGAACTCAATCTCACCTTAGCAGGTGTCATGACACATGTCTGTCACCCTAGCACTTGGAAGGCTGAGGCAGGAAGAGTGAGTCCCTGTTACAAACAAACATAAGTGTGCCCCGTCTGTAAGCCGCCAGGCGACCCCCAGGTGGCCCCACGCCCCTGCGGCACCAGGGCCCAGCTGCACCTGAGAGTCAGCATCTGGTCCCTGCGGCCCCCTTTGCCTGGCATCGGGGTTCACTGTAGCCTTCTCACCCCTCAGCCATGAAGCAATCACTGACCAGAGGACAGCTAGGTGCCGCGGGGCTGGAGCAGAGCCAGCAGGGTGTGGATTGGGAGGTGGACCTGAGGCTCCCCCTGTGCAGCGCTGACCTGGGCAGAAGCTGGCCACCCCCTTCATCTTCTCAGCTAGGAGGAGTGAGAGTCTCCCCGTCATGGGACTGACCCTGAAGGACCCCTCTACAATCCTGTAGTCCTTGGCACCAGACCCTTGGTCACCTGCCCACCCTGTCCTCTCCAGCACTTTGTCCCCAACTCACCCATTGCAACCCCACGGGTCTCTGAGGTTATCCTCAAGCCTCGGGGCCTTCACACAGGCTCTTCCTGGATCTAGACACTCCTCCACCCACCTGGCTCATGCCTGTGACAGCCACAGGGCCAGGCCTCCCACCGTCATCCCTCAAACCCTTGATCCCTGTGCCTCCACCTCATGAGTGCTGGAACGCTGGCTCTACCATGAATCTTTTGGGGGTATCTGTGTCATCTACAGGCATGGGAAATGGGGAACAATTTCTTAGTTAAGTCTTCTGTGTCCCCAGAAGTGGCCCGTGGGTCAGAGGAATGACTTAGCTGGTAAAGTGCTTGTAGAATAAAATTAAGAGCCAGAGCTCCCGCAGAGTGGGGGGTGGGACGCCACACGCCTTCCTGGAGCCATGAAGCCTGATAGAGTTACCCAAGAGAGAGCAGAGTCCCCTGTGGCCACTCAGCCACACCCCTGTCACTATCACAAGGGGGTTATTCACACCCAGCAGTGTTCCAAGGAGGGAACCTGGAGGGGAAGGAGAAGGGGCAGGGAGGTCTTGGTGGCCTGGACTCTCCATCCTCCCCAGCAGCGGTCCCAGATGCAAAGGTGGGAAGCTCAGGTGAGCAGACCAGGACGACTAGCTCAATACAGCGGACCTGGGTGTGGCCTGGCCCGGCAGCAGGGGCCAGGGTGAGTCAGGTCCACTGTCCCTCCTACAGTGCAGTCTGTCCTGACACACCCAGCACCCGGCAGGACTGAGGAGGGACAGAGACAGCCCCGAGAGTCACCGTCACGAGACGGCGGCTGTGAGTTTCTGACAGACACACCTTCTCGTAAAGTAGCCAGCAAAGGACAAACCTAGTTAATTACAAATTAATTAATTACTGGCTTTAACTTTTGCAGAACTAGGCACAGAGCTCTGTGCCTGGGTAGGATGGGGAAGAGCTCAGCCACGCCCCCAGCCCCTCAGTGGGGAATTCTGGGGAGGGGTATGCTCTGGAGCTACGCTATGCCCCAGGCTCTCTTTTTGCTTTAATTTTTTTAGTAGTTAATTAGTTGTTTTTCTTTTTCTTTTTTTGAGACAGGGTTTCTCAGTGTAGCGCTGGCTGTCCTGGATCCGCCTGCCTCTGCCTCCTGAGTGCTGGGATTAAAGGCGAGTCCCAAGCATGCCAGGCTCTCCTGCATTTAAAATCTTCCTGTCTCCTCCTCTGAAGGAGCTGGGAACATCGACCTCATCCTCTGGCAGAAGCAGTGTGGCAAGAACCCATCAAACAGACGACTAAATGTCATTCACTGGAGATCTCACTTTCTGGCCAAACCAAACCCAAGGAGACAAACACACAGGCCTCTGGGGACTGTGAGAAAATCAAGTCCAAGGAGTCTGTGGTCGTGCCATCCAGAAGGTCTGTGTGCTCTGCGGTACATCCTGGCTCCTGCAGGGCACAGAGCACGTCCCTGGCCTCCACTCACTTGAGTCCATTTCTCCTGGTGCTGCCCTTGGCATCTCATCCACTCCCTGGTTCCAACAACTTCCTGCTAGATTCAGTCCATGCTAAACTCCTTGGTGACCCTCAAAGTCCTGCATGTCCTTTGCAGCCATTTCCTTCCTCCTCTCCTCCCTCCGCTAATTCTGGCTCTGCCACCCTCTCTTTCCAGGCCTCAACTCAAATGTCCCTCCCCAGAGAATTCTCCTGGACCTCTTCATTCAAGCTGTGCCTGGGGGTTCAGCCTTCTGCTTTATGCCTTTCTGGAGCAGTTAGCGGTCACCTGTGTTTTCTGGAGCAGTTAGCAGTCGCCTGTGTGTTTTCTGGAGCAGTTAGAGGTGGCCTATGTGTTTTCTGGAGCAGTTAGCAGTTGCCTGTGTGTTTTCTGGAGCAGTTAGCAGTCGCCTGTGTGTTTTCTGGAGCAGTTAGCGGTGGTCTGTGTGTTTTCTGGAGCAGTTAGCAGTAGTCTGTGTGTTTTCTGGAGCAGTTAGCGGTCGTATATGTGTTTTCTGGAGCAGTTAGCGGCCGCATATGTGTTTTCCGGAGCAGTTCATATGTGTTTTCTGGAGCAGTTAGCAGTCGCCTGTGTGTTTTCTGGAGCAGTTAGCAGTCGCCTGTGTGTTTTCTGGAGCAGTTAGCAGTCGCCTGTGTGTTTTCTGGAGCAGTTAGCAGTCGCCTGTGTGTTTTCTGGAGCAGTTAGCAGTGGCCTATGTGTTTGCTGGAGCAGTTAGCGGTCGCCTGTGTGTTTTCTGGAGCAGTTAGCGGTCGCCTGTGTGTTTTCTGGAGCAGTTAGCAGTCGCCTGTGTGTTTTCTGGAGCAGTTAGCGGTAGCCTGTGTGTTTTCTGGAGCAGTTAGCAGTAGTCTGTGTGTTTTCTGGAGCAGTTAGCAGTCGCATATGTGTTTTCTGGAGCAGTTAGCAGTAGTCTGTGTGTTTTCTGGAGCAGTTAGCGGTCGCATATGTGTTTTCCGGAGCAGTTAGCGGTAGCCTGTGTGTTTACCCACTGCTTAGTTTATTTATTTATTTATTTGGTTTTTCAAGACAGGGTTTCTCTGTAGCTTTGGAGCCTGTCCTGGAACTCCCTTTGTAGACCAGGCTGGTCTCGAACTCACAGAGATCCGCCTGCCTCTGCCTCCCAAGTGCTGGGATTAAAGGCGTGCGCCATCACTGCCTGGCTACCCATTGCTTAGTACTCACGCCCCCATCCCAGATTGTTATCTCGAGGGCAGGTTCTTGCCCTCCTCTTCCCTCTCCTCCCAGTCCACCATCCCCCCTTCGCAGGAGGGTCCTCAGCTTGCATCTCTATCCTGCCCCAGGGTCTTTGCACAGATGATCTCTTCAGCAGCAAGCACCTTTCAGCCGCTCTCCCCTCAGCTAACTCAGTCTGCCATTCAGGACTCCGGGGTCCCTTGCTTCTTACTATGAGTTCTTTGGTTTCTTGGTGGCATTTGTCTCTCGGGCTCAGCAAGTCCATAACAGGGCTGTCACTCATCTCTCTTCCCATCTCAGTCCGGGCCCTCGCGGACTGGATTGGTCATGCCTAAACCAGCTGCTGGTACACAGGAGGTGTTCAGTGAGCAAGCATGGATTGAGCATCAACTGTATACCGACGGACCCTTCTCTGGACACCAGCAGCTAGCAACGACCTAGAGAGTTTATCCTGGCCACCAATGGCGCCTGCTGTGGCAAGAGCCGGGGCAGGGTGGGGTAGGGGCTGCAGCTCAAGGGAGACAGAAAATGGAAGGGAAGCAGGAAGCAGATGGATGTCGCAGACAGGACTTCCTTTGAAGGCTGTGAAGGGGTTGGTGGAGAGTTTGCTAGTCCTAGAGAAGCCAGGTGTGGCGACCCACACACCTGTCAGCCCAGGAGGTGGGGGGCAGAAGGATCAGGAGTTCAAGATCATCCTTAGCTGCAGAATGACTGGGAGCTCAGGTTGGTCAAGGAAGCAACGTGACAGAGTTGCTCACGCGACAGGGCAACTGTCGTAGGAGCAAAGGCCCTGCCACCCGGAAAGTGCAGTCTGTATAAATGTTTGTTGGCTAAATACATGCAGGCCAGGTGATTCCCACAGGAACTGATTACCCACGTGGGACAGTGGAGGACGCGCAGCAGGTGAGGAGTTGTCACCATTCTTGAGGGGACAGAATCCCAGCCCAAGTGGCAGCTGTAATGTTGTCTTCTGTCGCAGGGGCAGGCACGACCCACAGAGAACCCTGGGTTTTGCTGCGGACCCAGCACCGGGTGAGGCCAGACAGACGCAGTGGCTGTAAGTAGGGGAGAGGTCACGCAGACCCACCGTCCCAGACTTTGTTCTTTGCTCCCTGGAAAAGCACAAAACAGAATGATAACGGCCGTCCCGCCCTCTCCCGCCGCCGCTCGCCACTGGCCCGAGGTCCTGTCTGTCATCCTCGGCGCCCAGTTGCAGCGAGGGTTGGGCCGGGAGCGGCGGGCCCGGTATTTCAGCATCCTTTGGGGGTGGAGACGTGGCAAAAGGAGCAGGAGGCGGCGACAGGGACCCGGGAAGGGGCTGCCACAGGTCGGGACATGGATGGAGACATAGCGACGGGAAAGGTGAGGGGCCATGGGGGAGTTAGCTGAGGAGGGTCCCAGGCTGACAGGGTTCCCTCACACCGGCGGGAGGACGGCTGGAGAGGGGTGCAGTGGGACCCCTCAGTCTCCCAGGGAATTCAGGACAGGTTTGATCCAGGCTCCAACCTCCAGAAGTTTTTACAACATCTATATTAACAATTTTAAATTATAGTAGAATGTGGGCCGCTTCACACTAGCCATACGAGTCCCAAGATTTCATATGTTTGCTTGGTGGTTTTGAGTCTTGCTAGTGGTAGCCCAGGCTGGCCTGGATCCTCCTGCCATTCTCCTGCCTCAGCTTCCTGAGAACTCAGATCATAGCCTCCTCCTACCGTGGCTGTTTAAAGGCTCCAGGCTATCCCGACACAACTCTGTCAGCCCTTGGGGCAGATTTGCAGATGAAGACTGCTCAGGGGCCGGGAGCCCAGAAGGAGGTGGGATACTGTGTGTGAAGGATGCAGTGTGACCTGCCCCCCTCTCTCTCCTCATTCAGATGTCGTCCCCTGCCTGTGGCATGGGTCCTCTGGACAGTCTGGAACTCCTAGACCTCTTGTTTGACCAGCAGGATGGTATTCTAAGAAATGTAGAGCTGGCTGAGGCCTGGAACCACACCGGGGAGGAGCAAGTGAGGGTCCCCTTGGTAACGCTTCCAGCTACAGTGCGGGGCTGGCGGGGGGCACTGGGCAGCCCATAGCTTCTTATTCAACCTTTTAATGTGTGGTTAGAAGTTCCTTCTAATGGGGGTCAGGGTGGAGGCTCAGAGAGGGCATGGCGTGCACCCTGAGTCACACAGCCAACTTTGAACTGAGTTCAGATTCAAACCCAGGACTCAGAGGCGTCTTTCCCTGTTTGTCACCTCTCTGCTGTTGCATCTTGGACGCTCAGAGAGAAAGGATGGCAGTGTCCCTAAGGCACAGGGAGAGTCAGGGCTTTGTCCAGACTCACACAGCGCTCTGAATAAGCATGTGTCTCTCAATCCACGTCCCTTCTATAAGGTTCTACCACATTCTGACTCTGATGACTTCCTAAATTCCATCCTGGGACCTGGAGACTCTGACCCCAGCTCCCCCATATGGTCCCCTGCTGAGAGTGACAGTGGACTGTCTGAGGATCTACCCTCGGATCCCCAGGACACCCCTCCTCGTAGCAGCCCCGGAGCGGCTAACACTGCAGCCAGGTATCATCCGAGCAGGCACAGCAAGGGGCCCTGCTCCTCCTACCTGCCCGGCGCCCCGTGTCCTGCACCTGCCAGGACTCAGGCCCTGGAGTCCTCGGTGGCTATTGACCTGGGTGAGTACGGGACAGAGAAACACCTCTGGGGTGGGGGACACCACGGGACCATTTCACAGATGAGGGTGTCACCAGCCTCAGTCCAGTGCCACGATCTCCCACGGGTGACTCAGACACCAGGCAGCCAGGGTGGAGGCCAGAGAGTGGCCTGGATCTTGGTTTGTCCAAGTGTGGCTAACACGGCAGGGTGCTTGGTGAAAGCATGGGAGAGTCCAGAGCCCCTGGCACAGGCGAGGGTTCTGCCCTGAAGGACAGCTTATCAGAGGCCACCCCTACAGATCAATGATTGACTTCCAGACATCGATCAGCACCCCTAGCCAGCAAGAGGACGCGGGGCTGCAACTGGCTAGGCTCTACCCTCTGACCACGGCCCAGCCCTTCACTGGGAGATACTAGGCAGGGTTCTACTCCTCCCTCCCCCCCCCAGACAGGGTTTCTCTGTGGTTTTGGAGCCTGTCCTGGAACTAGCTCTGTAGACCAGACTGGCCTCAGACTCACAGAGATCTGCCTGCCTCTGCCTCCTGAGGATTAAAGGCGTGCGCTACCACGGCCCGGCTCGGGGTTCTACCTTGATCACATCTCCAAGCTCTGTATCTGAAGATTTGCAAGGTGCTCATTTCTCCCATTAAGTCTTTGTTCCTGATAAAGTCTAGGTTCAGAGAGGTGAAGCTCCTTTCCTAGGGTCACACAGCTCTGCTCTGTCTGATCAGAAGCCAGAGTTTACTGCCACAATATTTGTGGTGTTCAATAGCATGCCTATGGCGTGTAGGCCATCAAGAGGGACAGGCCAGATATGACATGGACCTTGTCCCAGTCCTGTACCCCTGAGTGGCAGCCACTCCTTGTTGTACTGGCTGTAAGTCCCCTACAATACCCTGTGTCTCTGACCCAGATCCATACACTGAGTTTGTGTTGTGTCTTATACCAGAGGGAAACTGAGACGTGGGATCATGTACCCTCCCCTTCAGGCTCTGGGCATGGTGGCACACACCTCTAATCCCAGCACTTGGGAGCAAGGCAGAGGCAGGTGGATCTCTGTGAGTTCGAGGTCAGCCTGGTCCACAAGAGCTAGTTCCTGGACAGCCAGGGCTACACAGAGAGACCCTGTTTTAATATGGAAAAAAAGGCTTTTTCAGGCTGCCATCCAGGACTTGCTGGGGGCTGGGCACCGAGACTGAGGGCCTGATGTCCTCTCTGTCCCTCCCCTTCTGGTAGACATGTGGAGCACAGACACACTGTACCCGGAGGAGCAGTCCGGTTCGCCTTCCAGATTCAACCTCACAGTGAAGGAACTGCTGCTCTCCGGCGGCGGGGACTTGGTAGGCACCTTCACCCCCGCCCCGTTGCCTCAGGTCACCCTCCTGTCTGCCTCGTACAGCCTGGGACCTGGCAGAGAGGACCTGGGCGTACCTTGCTCCCAGACAGTCCTGCAATGTCCTGTCTGCTCTCCCGGGCTAGTATACTCTCCAGTAAAGGGAGAGGGAGTGGGGAAGCCACGGTGAGTTCAGGAGCCTGGAAACAGCGTTAGGAGAGAAACTATTGGAAGCAATGACAACATTCATTTACTGGTGATGAAGCAGGATCGCTGCACCTGCCAATCAATCGATCCTTCCCAGCTCTGGGCTCCACCCCCAACCCTGGGCCTCCCTCAACCCTGGGCTCTACCTCCAGCCCTGAGCCCCACCCCATCCCTGAGCCCCACCCCCAGCCCTGAGTCCCACTCCCAGACCTGAGCCCCACTCCCATTCCTGAGCCCCACCTCCAGCCCTGAGCCCCACTCCCAGCCCTGAGCCCCACCCCCATCCCTGAGTCCCACTCCTAGCCCTGAGCCCCACCTCCAGCCCCGAGCCCCACCTCCAGCCTTGAGCCCCACCTCCAGCCCTGAACCCCGCCTCCAGCCCTGAGCCCCACCCCAGACCTGAGCCCCACTCCCAGCCCTGAGCCCCACCCTCAGCCTTGAGCCCCACTCCCAGCCCTGAGCCACACCCCTCTTTTTATTTTGGGGGACAGGGTCTTACTCACTTTCCCCGGCAGGTGACAGTTCAGGGTCTGTACATCTCTAATGGACATCCCCTCATTTCCACAGCAACAGCATTCCTTGGCTTCCTCCCAGCTGCTGGGATCTGGGAGTGGGCACTGCCAGGAGCTGGTACTGACAGAGGACGAGAAGAAGCTGCTGGCTAAAGAGGGGGTGACCCTTTCCACCCAGCTGCCTCTCACCAAGGTTTGTGGGCTGTGTCTACAACTCACCCTATAGTTGGGGCTGTTCTCAAACTCTTATCCCTCTGCCTCCGCCTCATGAGTGCTGACAGGGGTGCACTACCATGCCTGGGGTATGTGACCCTGTAGATGGAACCATTATGTAGCCCTGATTGGTCTGGAACTCACTCTGTAGACCAGGCTGGCCTCAAACTCACAGAGATCCGCCTACCTTCCATTTACACTGACGGTAAAGCGTTGTTCCCAAGCATTGCCACCAGGTGGCGATGTGGCCTGAGCCAGCGTCAAGATGGTGAGCACACATTTTCTCAGATGGGTCTCTCCACTGTGCGCGCAGCCAGGAAAGCATCAGAGCTCTGGAATACTCTAGGGATGAAGCAAGAATGCAAGGGGAGGGGAGGGTTGCTCGTGCAGCTCCATGCAGCTCTCCTAGCATGCACGAGGCCCTGGGCGCCATCCGCAGTACCACAGAAACCAGGCAGGGTGCCCCAGGCCTATCACCCCAGCACTCAGGAGGGGGAGGCAGGAGCATGAGAAGTTCAACGTCACGTGGGTT
The DNA here is from genome assembly GCF_037038515.1 of Microtus pennsylvanicus. NCBI lineage: Eukaryota > Metazoa > Chordata > Mammalia > Rodentia > Cricetidae > Microtus > Microtus pennsylvanicus. The sequence goes on from NC_134584.1 coordinate 1,120,130, forward strand.
AGAGGCTAGCCTGGGCTACATGAGCCCCTGTCTCATGCAAACAAGCAGATCACTGGTTGGGGATGGGGTTAGGCTGACAGGACACCCCTCCCCATTCACTCTGCAGTATGAGGAGAGAGTGTTGAAGAAAATCCGCAGAAAGATCCGGAATAAACAATCAGCTCAGGAAAGCAGGAAGAAGAAGAAGGAATACATCGATGGTCTGGAGAACCGGTAAGGTGGGCACCACGGCCACACAAGCCTAAGGGAAACTGAGGCAGAGATAGTCCAAGTTTTTACAGCTTAACAAAATTGGGGTTGGTGTCCCACTTAGGAACAAATGTCAGGAGTCCAAGGATGGCTAGGGAGGGCCTGAGCAGTGACTGATTGGTTTGTGGGCGTGGACACAGGCACACCACCATACACCTGTGGAGGTCGGCTCTCTGCTTCTCGCATGGGGGTCTGTGGGAGTCACACTTGGGTCAGGAGACTTTGCTGTCTGCATGCACTGAGGGGTGGGAATGATAGCAGTCAGAGGAATTGACTGACAGGAGTCAGAGGGTATGAATGACAGGGGCTGGGGGGGGGTAGGGGAAATGGCGCTGATGAAGGAGGGGGCTGTGTGTGGTCAGGGCACTCTGTCTTTGCCTGAGTGTCATGAGGCCTTAGCATGAGACAGAGGATGTTAGGATGGGCTCAGGTAGGAGGCGGGGCACTGCAGCCTGGTGTGTGGGCTCATGCCCACCATGCCAGCACTCGAGAAACCGAGGCAGGGGATTCTTTGGGGCTCACTGGCTAGCCAGCCTAGCTGAGCAGGTGAGGCCGGTGAGATGGTTCACCGTGTACAGGTGCTTGCAGCTTCCTCATGAGCCCCAAGTTTGATTTCCAGCACCTGGAGGCTCACAGCCACTGGGACACCATGCTGCTTTTGCTATGAGCACCTGCACCGCCGGCTAACACATATTTTAAAACAAAAATAAAGCCGAGCCGGGTGATGGTGGCGCACGCCTTTAATCCCAGCACTCGGGAGGCAGAGGCAGGCGGATCTCTGTGAGTTCAAGACCAGCCTGGTCTACAGAGCTAGTTTCAGGACAGGCTCCAAAGCCACAGAGAAACCCTGTCTCGAAAAACCAAAAAATAAAAAAATAAAGCCGAGAGAGCCAGGTGGTTATCGCACGCACTTTTAATCCATCCCAGCACTCAGGAGGCAGAGGCAGGCGGATCTCTGAGTTCAAGGGCAGCCTGGTCTACACACAGAAACCATGTCTCTTATTTTAAAAAAAATCAAAAACAAAACAGAACAACAACAACAAAACCCATGGAGATTGAAGGAGCCACTCCGAGTCCCTTCCAGGCTCCACAGGCATGCACACACCAGAGGACACACAAGTAACAAACATGTTACAGCGGCATTGTGGCTGAGCTCTCAGTGTCACCGGGTCCCTGTGTGTAAAGTGGGAAGTGTCTGTGGGGCTGGTGGGTGACAGGCACGGTCTCAGTGTCACCGGGTCCTTGTCTTTCCAGGATGTCAGCGTGTACCGCCCAGAACCAGGAGCTGCAGAGGAAGGTCCTGCATCTAGAAAAGCAGAATCTGTGAGTGTACTGAGAGCGGGAGGGTCCTACGCTTTGCCCACGGAGGAGCTCCAGGGACAAAACCCCATAGCAGTTGCAGGAGATCAGGAATGAGACCTCTGTTTGCCAAGGAGGGGATTTGTGTTGGGGCTGTGACAGGTGTGTAAGAGTTGGCTAGAAGCCGGGTGGTGGTGCACACCTTAGTCCCAGCACTCAGGAGGCAGAGGCAGATGGATCTCCCTGAGTTTAAGGCCAGCCTGTTCTACAAGAGTGAATTCCAGGACAGCCAGGGCTACACAGAGAAACCCTGTCTGGAAAAGGAAAAGCAAAAACAAAGAAAGAAAGAGTTGTTTAGAGAGGAATTGGCATATACAAAGTCCTGTGGGGTGAGCAAGAACAAACCAGCTCAGACCTGTCTGTGGAAACAATGTCCTTGGTGCAGGGGGCAAAGCGTGGAGAAAGACCCTGAGGCTGGACGGAGTCTACAGTGTGGCAGGATAGAGGAACACAGGGCAAAGCGGCAGGAGGGAGGCAGGGAGGGTATCCTAGCAAGGGTGGACTTAGTGCACCAAGGAGGCTGAGGGGTTTCAGAAAGGGCCAAGGAGCAAGGAGGCCTGCAGGGCTCAGCTTGAATGTCATCTCCCTGCAAGGTCTCTTCTGGAGCAGCTGAAACACCTACAGGCTCTTGTGGTCCAGTCGACCAGCAAGTCCGCCCATGCAGGCACCTGCATAGCGGTGAGTCCCATCTGCGGGCGCTCATGGAGTCCCCAAGACTGGGGCTGTGGTAGTGCTTGGCCTTAGTCGAATGGGTAGTGGGGGAGATGAGTGTCTTTAATAGTAGAACCTTGGAGCCTGGCATGGGGGGACAGGCTAGTTGTCATAAACCTCAGGAAGGAGAGACAGGGGGATTGCTGTGAGTTACAGGTCAGCCTAGGCTACGAAGAAGGCGCTGTCTCAATAAACCCACTGCCGTCTAAATAAAATAAAAAGTCACATCCAAGCCGGGTGGTGGTGGCGCATGCCTTTAATCCCAGCACTAGGGAGGCAGAGGCAGGCGGATCTCTGGGAGTTCGAGGCCAGCCTGGTCTACAAGAGCTAGTTCCGGGACAGGCACCAAAGCTACAGAGAAACCCTGTCTCGAAAAACAAAAAACAAAAAAAAAAAAAGTCACATCCACTCTCTGCTAGTGGGACCTCAGTTTCCCTGCCTGTGAGCTCAGGTGTGCTCACAGGGGAAGGGGAAGGATGGGGTGACCCCGCCCCATGTCTGGCAGGTCCTTCTGCTGTCCTTCGTCCTGATCATCCTCCCCTCCATCAGCCCTTTCGACTCCAACAAGGCCGACAGCCCTGGAGACTTTGTGCCAGTGCGAGGTAGGTGGTCCCCGCCCCCTGGTCCCAGGGTGAGGGCGGGGCTCAGTGGGCAGAGTGCTGGCTTGGCATGGGAGCCCCTGGCTCCCATCCCTAGCACCGTAGAAATCAGATGATGGTACAGGCCTGTCATCAGAGAGGTAGAGGCAGGGGATCAGTTCTGGGTTATTCTAGGCTACCCAGGACAGCCTGGGCTACATGAGACCCCTGACAAAAATGCCAACAAATAAATACACATGCACCAAAACCAAATCCCGTCAGGGGACGGGGTAGAGTGGCACCTGCTGCCAAGCTGACGACCTGAGTTCAATTCCCAGGTCCACAAGGGAAGAACAAAGTCATGCAAAGCTGGCCTCAGGCCCACACAGGGGTGCTGTGGTACTCCTCAAATTTACAGTGCACACAATGGAAATGAGTGTGACAAACCCAGGGGACACAGTCCCCATTGCATCCTGGCCACTTGGGGCAGGAGAGGCCCCCAAAGCTGGGGTCAGGGAATGAAGCCCGGGACTCTGCCTCCGTGTTCTCCTCCCAACTCCGCAATTCTCTCCAGTGTTTTCCAGAACCCTTCACAATCACGCTGCATCCCGCGTGGCTCCCGACAGCGCCCCAGGCTCCGAGGGCCCAGGACCCTGGCCAGACGTTGGCACACCCCACAAAGGCTCTCCTTCTAGCAGCCTTGGTGCAGACTGGGGGAATTTTCTGGAAATACCAATGCTGAGCAACTCGACAGAAGAGCTAGACAACTCTACCCTGGTGCTGGTCAATGCCACGGAGGACCTGGGCGCGGCCACCCTGCTGGACTGGGTCGCTTTGGAATCTCTGCTCAGCCCAGGCCGGGTAGGGCTGGAGATGCCAGGGGTGGAGATGTGGCTGTCCTGGGTACCAAGATGGCTCAGGGTTCCTCTGGTGCGGGGTTCCCTGGAGGTGCTGTGACCGGCAGTAGCAGGCCCAGACTCACAGCGCCTCCTCCATAATCTGATCCCCCACACATCTCATCAGAGTGGGGCCGCCAGGTTCAGGCAGAGACCCTTGCGCAGGACAAGAACTAGATGCCTTTACTCATACTGACCCTGACAGGCACTCACACCTGAGCCATGACCCCTCAACCCATGAAGCCTTCCCTGTCCCCTGATCACTGGGGACCTGGGCTCCCCAACACCAGCATGCGAACTTTACAGTGGACCCAGCGCACAGACATCCACCTCCCTTTTTTCTTGTAGGGACAGGGTCTTAATCTGCAGACCAGGCTGGTCTCAAACTCAAAGATTCTCCTGCCTCTGCCTCCTGGGTGCCAAGTTAAAGCCATGAGCCACCACCACCCAAACACCCCCTTTTCTAAGACTGTTGTGACCATCAATAAAGTATTTTGACAATATATAGGCTGTGGCTCGGTGGGCACACACCTGTCGTCCCGAGACTCAGGAGGCACCACCAGGTGTCTGGTGTGCAGAGTGAGACCACACTTCCAAAAAAAAAAAAAAAAAGGAGTTCGAGATCATCTTTGGGTCTGCAGGGACTTTGAGGCTAGCCTGGGCTACACTAGACCCTGTCTACACACACAGTATTGTGAGAGAATAAGTGGTATAGTGTATGTTAATTCAGAGGCTGGGGCTCTGGCAGGCAGCCTAACATGGGGTTTGACCGGCCTCCTAGACCTAGGTGACTTCAGCACCTTGGAGAGCGGCAGGGAGGCCGGCAGAGCCTCCGCCCATCTCCCGGAGCCCACCTACCCCTGGATCTCGGTTGCCCATTCTGCTGTGTTTACAGTGAAGAAGCTGGAGCATGCAATGAGCCAGCCCAGCGTTAGAATAAATGAGGCATTTGGTGTTGTGGACTGTCTAACAGCCAGGGATGTGGCGGTCACTGAAAAGACAGTCAGCACTCAGGGGCAGGAGGATCACTGTGAGTTCAAGGCCAGCGTGGGCAGCGCCTGAGGTGCCTGGACTGGCCAGCCTTATGGAAGGGCAGGCGTCAGACAAAGCCAGAGATCCTCAGTCAAGGGAAAGGAAAAGGGGTCTGGACAGAGACAGGGGCCTGCACTAGCCCACACATGGACGCACACAACACACGTGTGGCCCTGCCTGGTTGGAACTCAGAGCTACCCCCCCCCCCGCCCAATGCTGGGGTGAAACATGCAGCCCCTGCATCCCATGTACTTTTTCTTTTGGGGTACATCTGTTGAGTCCACTCAGGGCTCCAGCTCACTGTCTGCGATACCTCATCCCCTTGGACATGCCCCACGATCTGCATCTAACCCTATCTGAAAGTTGTAGCCATCCCTTCTTTCAGTCTTTATGTGCCATGGGGGTGAGGTGAGCTACAGCAAGAGGAGTCCTGAGCCTGTCTGCAAGCTTGGTGAGTGCTCTAACCAGTGAGCAACTTGTCCAGCCCCCCCCCCCCCCCATGCATGGAGATGTGTGAGAACAGTGCCCTTGGAGGCCAGGAGAGGGCACTAATTCCCCCCTGAACTGGGGTTATGGGTGGTCATGAGCCATCTTGTGCGTGCTGGAAATTTAACCGGGGTACCCTGCAAGAGCAGCCAGTGTTCTAACGAGGACATCCGGCACAGCCATTCACACAGTGCTGGGGATTAACTCAGGCCAGCAGGCCTGTGTGTGTGAGACACCGGCTGTGTCACTGTCTGAAGAGGGTGGCTCCGTGTCTTCATGTGACTAGTATGGCATCTTGTGTGAACTGAGGATTGGGGTTTTAATCTCACTGGCTCCCTTTTGCCATGGCTAGTAGCTTTCCAGTTGTGTGCTACACGAGGTCCTGTCTTTTTCTTTAAATGTAGATTTAATGGTGGCTAGAGGTTGCAATACTGCATACAGCCAGCAGGTGGCAGAGCCCTCTCCGTCTTCACCCCACCTGCCCTAGAAAGGTCCAGCTGGTTGTTGAGAACAGACACAATGACCCTGAGTGACACACTGAGCAGGTGACCCTGGCACTGTCCCTTAGCACCCTCAAATAGCTGGACTGTAATGTGACCCAAGAATGTCACAGTTGAGCTCTGGGATGTGGCAGGCGAAGCCTGCGGGCAGAGCAGCGGAGGGAGGAGCAGGCAGGGGCCCTGTGTGAAGTTTAATGGCTGCACCAGAGAACCATGTCCAACACCAGGTACTGGAGAGGGGCTAGTGCAAGAAGGAGGCCACAGGGCAGCCTGAGGCCAGACCCTGAGGACAGGGGGACCTTGAGCTGCTGAGGCCGCCCTGCCTGGGCTAGGCTAAGGCACAGGGCAGCGGGCTGGTTTGCAGTCAGCAGGCAGGCGGCTCGTTGCCTTCCACCTGCAGGCCCTTGCTCAGGAGAAAGGCATCCTGCTTAGGGTCACGGCCTAGGAACCGCTTCAGCATGATGCTGGCATCCTCAGAGCCCCCCGGCCTCAGGATGTTGGTCCGGTAATCCATGCCGACCTGGGGGCAAAGGAGATTAGGGTCAGAGGGGGTGGGGCTGGCACTGGGGTTCCCTATGCCAAGGGGAAGCTCTGTAGGCCGAGGCTCAGTGGCTGAGCGCATGTGCAGAGGCAGACCCCAGGGGTTGCCTAGCTGGGAGCGCATGCAGTAGGGCCCGTCCTTGGCTCCCACCACAGGTAGCCGAGGGCAGTGCACTGAGACTCACCTTGGGGCTCAGGACGCCCTCTTGTTTGAAGCGCGTGTGGAACATGTCCATGGAATACACCTCACTCCACAGATAGCCGTAGTACTGTGCGTCGTAGCCGCCAGCCAGGTGGCCAAAGGTAGCTGGCATGTTGGTCCCTGGACAGACACAGTGAGGTGCAGGCTGTAGTGTCCACCCCCGGGGAAGGACAGACTGGGCGGGGACAGTGTGGGGCCTCTGGTGACGTGTCCCAGATGCTCTGAGGTTGTGCAGCCCCTGGGGTGACGCCCGTGGCAGGTACTGGGTTGTGAACATGGGTTAAGGTGCAGTCAGGCAGCCCCCTGCAGTTACCTGGTGTGGCTGGCACCCCGAGGATCTCCTGGCACAGCCGGGCATACTCCTCAGCCGGGTCGGCGTCTGTCTGTGTGTGCAGGGCCTGGTCCACCTTGGCGAGGACGATCTGCCGCAGGTTGAAGAGGCCCGCGTTGGCCTGGCGGGACCTGATGAGCTTCTCGAGCAGCTCCTGGGGAGCAGCGCTGCCCGTGCGGTAGTGCTGAGACATGCGCATCAGCGGCTCCTTCTCCCACACCCAGTTCTCCAGCATCTGCGATGGTGCCTCCACGAAGTCACGCTCCACATGGGTCCCACTGAACATGGCGAACTCCGCCTACACAGGGCACAAGCAGGAAAGGCCTCAGCCCCTGGGCAGTCCCAGCAGCTGCCAGCTCCACAGGCTCCTGCACACCAGCCGCTGAGGCCAGAGACTGTGCCGCTCATGTCTTTGGGTCCCTAGGCCTCACGCTAAGACTCACGAGGTCCCGGCTCCGCCCATGCCTCCAGTCCTTGCAGGCACACACAAGAGTTCACTGTTGGGAGAGGCTGGGCTGCACCGTACTCCCAAAGCCATCTCAGATATGTGGGTGGACGGCAGCGTGGTGAGGGCGCGGGACTACTGCAGGCCACCATTACACCAGACAGGGCAGGAGGGAGAGGTGGGCCAGTGACGGTGTAGCGGGTAAGGGAGCAACTGTCCTCTGTCTGCATACGCAAGGCATGGCCCATGCATGCACACAGCCCCCCGCCCCACAAAAGCAGCAAATGTAAAATCAACTTACGCAGACCAGAAGGCCAAAGGCCAGCCTGTGCCAAGAGGGGTGAATGTGCCTGTCCATGGCACTGGCCCAGCCTCGCACTGAGCCCCAGGTGCCCCACGTCGCTCACCTGGGAGCAGAGCTGGTGCATGACATGGCCAAACTCATGGAAGTACGTCTCCACTTCGTCGTGCTGCAGCAGGGAAGGCGTGTCAGGGGTCGGCTTGGTGAAGTTGGCCACCATGGCTGCGATGGCCAGCTGCCGGCTACCATCCTGCCGTAGGCAGCCAGGCTGTAGGCCGAAGCAGGCCGCATGGCCGTACTTCCCTTCCCTGATGATACGGTGAGGTCAGGACAGGGACAAGAGACACCCAGACAGCCAGAGCGAGCTCCACGTCGCCCTGGGTCCCTCCTCCTCTACCCCCCTGCAGACAGTGGAGCAACAGTGACCTGGGTGCCGTGTGGGACCGAGCGCACCTGGGGTACAGGTCGAGGTAGAACTTGCCAATCTCCTCTCTAGAGGCAGCGTCGCGCACCGAGTAGAGCTGCACGTCTTCGTGCCAGGCGGCAGCCCCCTCCTCCAGCGTGAAGGTCAGTCCCAGCAGCTCCTGGTAGATGGCCAGCAGCCCACGCGTGACCACTTGCATAGGGAAGTACTCCTTCAGTAGGTTCTGGTCCACGCGGTAGTGTGTCTCCTCCACCTGGTTCATGTAATAGCGCATGTCCCATGCGTGGATGCGCCCATCGAACGGCAGCCCCCGCTTGGTGCACTCTGCCTCCTTCAGCTCCAGGATCACCGCGCGCTCCTGCTCGCCCAGCGGCTTCAGCTTCTGCGCCAGCTCATCTGCAGAGGCACCAAGGTCACCCAGAGCCCAGGAGCCACGAGAGTGCGAGTGTGTGTGTACGGGACGGGAGTCCATGGCCAGGGCAGGGCGAGCACTACCTAGGAAGGTGGCTACTGTTTGGCTGGTCTTGGCCATATTCATCTCCAGGACGTAGTCAGCATGTGTACGGAACCCCAGGAGGCTGGACTTCTGTGCCCGCAAGGACACCAGCTCCTTTAGGATGGCGCAATTCTCCTGCAGGGACACAGACAGCAGGTGGATCCACCTCTGCACCACCCAGACAGGACCACGGGTACAGAGAGAGGCGCCACAAACCTAATCACACAGAAGGCGGACCTGCCACAGAGATGGTACAACAGACAGCAGGGACTGTGCCTGGGGAGGACGGACTGCCCGGGAGGGTGGACAGCAGGCCTGCTGGAGGCAGCACCAGCCACATACGAGAGCCCTCAGGAGTTCAGGGGTGAGGAGCCCCGAGGACGAGGGTAAAAGTCCCTCTCCAATCCACGGCCCACAGTTCATGGACAGTGCGTCTGCCGTCCACAGAAGTCAGGTGCCCACCTCAAACTGTAGCCACAGGAGGTGAAGCACCCAGGCTGCAGTCACCCTAAAGCCCATGGAAGTGACAAGTTACCTCCATTCCCTGCTCTGTCCCCCTTCAGCTCAGACCCCTCACCTGCTCAAGAGCTAAGTGCAGACTGCCCACACCCACACCAGGGCTACCAGGTGTCCTCGTGACAGTGAGCGCCCAAGCGCAGGGCCCCATGGGCAGCTGCAGAGGGACAGCCTGCAGCAGGGTGCCTGGGGGGCTGTGAGTGCTGCAGCCCTACCTCCTTGCAGCGGCAGTTGAAGGCCTCCTCCACCAGGCGCCGTGTCTCAGGCACATGGCACTTCTTCAGCAGCGGGAAGTAATGCGGGTACTTGAGAGTGACCTTCAGCTTGCCATCCTCTGTCTTCTCCAGAGAGTTCAGGAAGTCCTCGGGAAGGCCGCCTGTGAATGCAGTGAGGATACTCAACCCTGACCCCGTGTGGGGACAGCTGAAGAGTGGTGGGGAACACTGGGCCACCGTCTCAGGCATGTAAGATGCCGGGGAGGTTCCTGAGGACCTCAACACCAAAGACGATGGGGGCACCAGAGAGGCAGGGGCATCACAGCCACAGGGCGAAAGCCCAGAGACCACATGAAGGTGCTAATCCACCAAGGTTCCAGGCCTGGGCAGAGATTCACCATCCCTTATCCTGAGCTGAAACCCACGCTGTGTGGCGGGGGCCTGTGGAGTCCAGGGGAACCGCTAACAGTGCCAGGCTAGGAGGGCCCCAGCTGCCGCCCAGCTCAGGGCTCCTGCTGTGGACAGGATCTGGGCCAGCAGAACCCAGTTCTCACCTCCCAAGGATGTCCCCAGTGTCCTTGGCAGCTGTGAGGACACCCTCCCCCACAGCACACTCACCCAGCTCCTCGCGTGTGAAGGGCAGGAAGGTGGTGTCCTCATTCAAGTTCTTGTTGAAGTCGATGCACAGCAGGCTCAACTTCTTCTTGATCTCCTTGATCTTCTGCAGAGAGCAGTGAGGGGGACGCTGACCTCCATTGGACCTCCAGGCCGTCCCCACACGGCAATGGGGGGAAGGGGCACCAGCCTTGCCAGACCTCCAGGCCACCCCTCCTACAACCACCAAGCAAAGGACAGGAGGCGCTGCCATGCCTCTCCCACACCCCAGGCCTCCGAGCTGTCAGCCTGCAGCCTGAGTTCTGGCCGAGCAGACGGGGCTATATCTATGTCTGCTAGAGCCAGGTCTAGGGTGGGAATCAGCTCAGGGACATGCTGTCAAATGGACAGGGACAACAATCAAGGCTGCAGGCTGTGACTTTACCCTGCTGTCAGCAAAAGGGCAGTAGGGCTCCAGAAACCCCAGCACAGCTTACTCAACAGGGACTACCGGGACAGGTGTTGGGGACCATGTGTGGCCTACGTGGGGTCTGGATGAAAGCCACGAGACACTCCAGGCCCAGCCAAGCAGATGGGCAGGCAGCTGCCAAGCACCGTGCACAGACAGACATGCTTCCCTAGGCTCAGGCCCCAGAGGATGGGGACAATGCGGGCCTTGACTGAGTGCATTTGGGAGAGCAACCCACCTCCTGCGTGTCCTGAGGTAAGTGGAGCCCATTCCTCCGTCCCAGCTTGATCAGCCGCTCCAGGTAGCGAGCTGCCTCTGGCCGCAGGGAATCCTTGGAGACTTTCTCCTGGAAGAGCCCATCAGAAGCTCACGTCAAACCCTGGGCAACAGCCCAGGAAACACAGCGCTTGCTTCCAGCCTCCACGGGCAGAGCACATGTGAGCACACCCACACAGACAGGAAAACATACACGCAATCAAAAACCCAAACATCTTAAAATGAATTAAAAAACCCCCCATGATCTGATCACAAGACAGACGGCTCCGAGGGCAAAGGAGGAGATCGCGGTCAAGTCAGAGTTCAGTCCCTGGGACACAGACGGTGGGAGAGAAGAATGCTTCCAGAGGCTTCTCATCCCCGGGAAAGAGCCAGGCTCTCAGAGACAGAGAGGGAGGACCCTAGTTCCCAGTCAGCACAGACTACAGAGAGCACCCCTCTACCAACACCACGGAACCCCAATATCAACCACAGGCTGCCTCAGGTGTGGCCATGGTGCTCCTGGGTGTACAAAGGTACCAATCTGTGCAGTGGACAGAGGCTAATAAGGTTGGCGGGAACCCGAGCCAGCACCTTCTTTTTCTTCTTTTGGTGGTGGGATGTAATCTTGGAGGACAGGCACTTCACTCACAACCACGCCCCAGCCTCCCTCTGGAGGACTCTAGGAGGGTCCGCCCTGACCACGCCCCTAGCCCCTCATTGGGGGTTCTAGCAGGTTTTCCCACTGTGGACAGGATCTCGGGAAGGCTTTGAACTCAGTCTCTGCCCACTGAGTGCTGGGGTGAGAAGGGTGTGCCATGACAGCATGTTGTATCCCATGTGGCATGGCTACCCTGGAGCGCGTGCTTCCCCAGCCTGCCAAGCGCTGCAGTGACAGCCCAGGGTCACACACACCGGGCCCTGCCTCACATTTACAGCTGTGTGATTGTTACAAGTCCTTCACCGACAGCCTCGACCACAGCAAAGCCTCAGCACGCCGGGACTCGTGTGTACAGGCTGCCGTGGGCAGTAAGGAGTCGTACACCAGTGAAGAGCCAGCAGCCCCACACACACCTGCAGCCACACGACCCTCTGGTACACGTCCTGCCTCATGCTCATCTCCACATCGAACTCCGAGAGCCTCTTGTCGGCCTCTGTGCTGGCTGTGCGGATGTCCTTGGACGGGGACACGTGCTGGGGGAAGTCCAGAATGTTCCTCTGTACTGAGAGTGAGATATGGGGACACGATGAGAGGCCAGCCAGGCTGAGGCACTGGAGACAAAGGGAGTGCAGTAACCCGCAGCCTCAGGACAATGGTTCCATGGCTGACCCACTCACGGGGCTGGTGCTTCTGCCTGCCATCCCAGTACCATAGAGCTGAGGCAGGAGCATGCCTGAATCTGGAGCCAGTGTGGGGTCACACACGCTTGCCCTGTGACACAGTCCCCTGCCCAGGCGTGAAGCCAAGAGGAATAAGAGCACAGGTCTAGCCGGGCGATGGTGGCGCACGCCTTTAATCCCAGCACTCGGGAGGCAGAGGCAGGTGGATCTCCGTGAGTTCGAGACTACCCTGGTCTACAGAGCTAGTTCCAGGACAGGCTCCAAAGCCACAGAGAAACCCTGTCTCGAAAAACCAAAAAAAAAAAAAAAGAGCACAGGTCTATCAGGTCTTGTGCACGCGCCACTGCAGGACCCACAACAGCCAAAGGGAGGGAAACCCTGCAATCCCGCTCGCATGCCGGAGTGAGCCTGACACTCACAGGGCACTGGGACTCCACAACAAGAAACATCCCAAGACAAAGCGGATGTGTGGATGTGTGTGCGGGATGGGAAAGAGACAACATTCTGGCAAAAGGATGGAGGGTCATTCCAGGCGGTGATGGCCCTGTATGCTTAGGTCATACCGAGTCCTAGTTTACAGTGATTGACACTAGCCAGTGCAGGAAGGAACCTGGTCCCTTGAGTACTTTAGCTGCCCATAAACTAAGTGACTGGAGCCCCGGCACATGCGCAGGGGTGGGAAGGGTCTGGAGGACCAAGAGGCCTAAGAGGGGAGGACAAAGGACACGACCTCCACGCAGAGTTCATGGGACAGCCCAGACACACTTGTTTCTCTCTTTGTTCTTGAACAAGGTCTTGCTACAGCCCAGGTGAGGCCTGAACTTGTGGTATTCCTATTGCCTCAGCATGCCGAGAGCCACCACACTGGGCGGAAGGAAGACGTGCAGAACAGGCCAGCAGGGATATCGAAGAGCGCCTGGTACAGCAACGCCAGACCAAGGGAAGGGGTGCCAAGGGGCACCACTGCGTGAGATTCCCACCTGACCAGAGGAAGACATGGCTTGATGCATGAGGGGAAACTGAGGCTAGGGTCACCAGCGCAGGTGAGGGAAAGGAAGCCAGCTGCATCTAAGGGGTAGGTAAGGCCAGAGCCAGCTGGGGGAGCCGCAGGAAGCTGGTGGCAGGCCCATCTGGACCACACCTGGATGTAGGAGGAAGAGCCCTGCTGGATCTGAGGCAGAGGCCTCCGTGGCCTGAACATGCCTTTCCTGCCCATTTCCACATGGAGGGGACCGGGACACGGTGGCCCTCGGATCCTGGGTCAGCTGCCGTGCTAGGTGGCAACAGAACACCGAGCATCATGTTAGAGACAAAGAGTAGAGGCGGGGTGCCACGTGGAGACATGAAAAGGGGTGCTGTGAGCAGCCCAAATCCACACCGACGGCGAGGGCTCAGCTTTGAGGGGCCTCCATGTGGATGACCATAAACCCCCAGCACCAGGAATGCTGCCTAGTAACAGAAAACAAAAGCAGACGCCCCACTGAGAATGTGCAGGTTTGCTCTAGGACACACTGAGGCAGGGAACAGTCTAGGAGGCACAGAGAAGTCAACTCAAAATAAAATAAGGGCCAGTGAGCTAGGAAAGTGAATAATGTGTCTGTCACCAGGTCCGACAGACTGGGCAAGATCCAGACCACGAGAAGAGGAGTGGAAGAATACAAGCCGTGCTACACACACACACACACACACACACACACAAGCACGGACTCATGAGCAGAAACACAGCTGTGCTCCACACACACACACACACACACACACACACACACACAGGAGCACGGACACAGCTGTGCTCCACACACACACACACACACGAGCACTGACACAGTTCACAGCTGTGCTACACACACACACACAGAAGCACGAACACAGCTGTGCTACACACACACACACACACACACACACACACACACACAGGAGCACGGACACAGCTGTGCTACACACACACACACACACGAGCACTGACACAGTTCACAGCTGTGCTACACACACACACACAGAAGCACGAACACAGCTGTGCTACACACACACACACACACACACACACAGGAGCACGGACACAGCTGTGCTACACACACACACACACGAGCACTGACACAGTTCACAGCTGTGCTACACACACACACACAGAAGCACGAACACAGCTGTGCTCCACACACACACACACACACACACAGGAGCACGGACACAGCTGTGCTACACACACACACACAGAAGCACGAACACAGCTGTGCTCCACACACACACACACACACACACACACACACACAGGAGCACGGACACAGCTGTGCTACACACACACACACACAGAAGCACGAACACAGCTGTGCTCCACACACACACACACACACACACACAGGAGCACGGACACAGCTGTGCTACACACACACACACACACACGAGCACTGACACAGTTCACAGCTGTGCTACACACACACACACAGAAGCACGAACACAGCTGTGCTCCACACACACACACACACACACACGAGCACTGACACAGTTCACAGCTGTGCTCCACACACACACACAGAAGCACGAACACAGCTGTGCTACACACACACACACACACACACACACACAGGAGCACGGACACAGCTGTGCTACACACACACGAGCACAGACACAGCTGTGCTACACACACACACACACACACACAGGAGCACGGACACAGCTGTGCTACACACACACACACACACACGAGCACTGACACAGTTCACAGCTGTGCTACACACACACACACAGAAGCACGAACACAGCTGTGCTACACACACACACACACACACACACACAGGAGCACGGACACAGCTGTGCTACACACACACACACACGAGCACTGACACAGTTCACAGCTGTGCTACACACACACACACAGAAGCACGAACACAGCTGTGCTCCACACACACACACACACACACACACACACAGGAGCACGGACACAGCTGTGCTACACACACACACACACACGAGCACAGACACAGCTGTGTTACACACACACACACACACGAGCACAGACACAGCTGTGCTCCACACACACACACACACACGAGCACAGACACAGCTGTGCTCCACACACACACACACACACACACACACACACGAGCACAGACACAGCTGTGTTACACACACACACACACACACACACACGAGCACAGACACAGCTGTGCTCCACACACACACACACACACGAGCACAGATACAGCTGTGCTTGCACACACACAAGCATGGACACACACTAGTCATCCAAGCATGCAGGGGCTGAGGCAGGAGGACCGCAAATTTGAGGCCACACTGGCTACATTGTAAGATGCTGTCTCAGGAAAGGAAACAAAGAAACAGGCAGGCGATTGAGCAGTCAGTGCAGCGGCTGCCCCTGCAGAGAACCCAGATTTGATTCCCAGCATCCACATGGTGGCTCACAACTGTCTGTGACTCTAGCTCCAGGGGACCCATGCCCCCCTCTGGCCTCAGTGGGTACCGCTTGTGCACACGCGCACACAGAGGCAATATCCATACACAAAAAATAAAAATATTTTTGTTGTGTATTTTTTTTCTGCTTCTGTTTATTAGACAGGGTCTTTCTATGTAGACCAGACTGTTGCAGGTTTACTAGGTAGACCAGGCTAGCCTCAAACTCAGAGATTTACCTGAGTCTGACTCCTAAGTGCTGGGATTAAAGGGTGTGTGCCACAAAGCCCAGACTAAAAACAAACAAATCTTTAGAAGAAAGAAAACAAACTTAGACGAGGCCTGCTGGGCAGCTCAGGCAGGACTTGACAGCTGAGCTGGCTCCGTCCGCCCACGCTGCAGAGAGGCTGGCCCACCTGTCTACCTGTCACATCCACCTCAGCAGGCCACCCCACTGCCTCCCACTCGTCACCAAGCTCACCCGTGTAGGTCACCTCCACATCAGCCAGGGCCTTCAGTGTGCTCTCGTAGGACACCTCCTCGAAGTCCTGGGCACCCACACGGTCATACACACACTTGGTTTGCTCAATGAGCTCCTTGGTCAGGGCCTGGATCTGCTGTGCATTCAGGTCCCAGCGTAGATAATTCACCTTGGAGCACGGGGACGCCGCATCCACGACGTCCCTCGCACAGGCTGCAGGAAAGAGAAGATTGGGACGACTGGTCAGCAGGGTCATAAGCAAGAGGCCCAGGGGCTTGTGGGAAGCACTGAGTCTCTAGCCAGAAGAGCTAGCCCACCATCCTCCTCCCAGGACCTGCAGGGAGCATGTGCAGACCAAGGACAGAACCCTAGTCCAAACCTTCATGTGTGGAGGGATACTGTATGCAGGGGCTTCACCCTGGCCACGCCTCCAGTCCCTCACTGGGGATTCTAGGTGGGGCTCCACCCTGACCACGCCCCAGCCTCTCACTGGGACTCTAGGTAGGGGTTCTACTGCTGAGGCAAATGTTGTCCTGGAAATGTAAGCACACAGGTTCTGGCCAGCTTCACCCTCTCAAGGTCTGGAGAGGTCAGCCCTGAGGGGTCCCCTGTTCTCCACGGAATGGTTGCACCACACTGTCATCTAGCAGCCTGTCATTCTGGATTAGGTGTGGCCCTCTACAACCCCCCCCCCCAGTGTTGCCAAGATATAATTAAGGCCATTCCTGCCCACATCAGGCCTCACCGACAAATGAAGGTGTGGAGGTGGGGCTGGCAGGCGGCACTGGGATGACCAGAAGGGGAAGGGCTCAATGGCAGGTGCTGTGGCCTGAACAGGGCAGTGGACACCAGCTGCTGCCAGCACCCACTGACCCAACAGCCCCAACATTTGTTCAATCGTGACAACGTGAGGCAGCTGGGCAGGGCCATAGCGCTCTGTGTCCTGTGATAATTCATCTATAATTCAGGGCCATGTAAAACAAAGATGGGCTGGCTCTCAGGAGATGGGGTGGGAAGGCACGAGCAAGGAGCCGGCCCACCAGAACTGTGTTTTCACAAAGGTAGACCGCGTTCCTGTTCTCAGCGCTCAAGAGGCTGAGGCAGGATGGTTCAATGTTTGAGGCTCAAAGAGAGACCATAGCACAGTCAAGTTTCTCACAAATAAAGACAGAATTAGGGACAGGAGCTACAACGGGTTAGAGCACTTGCCTGGTGTGCAGTGAGACAGGAGGACAAAGAGTTTGGGGTCATCCACGGCTACATATCAAGTATGAGGTCAGCCTGGGGTACAGAGACCCTGTCTCAAAATCCAAAACCATGGATGGGTATAGGGGTGCACACCTTTAACCCCAGCTACACAGAGAATCAAGGCGTGTGCCACCATTGTGAGAAACACTGCCTCAAAAGCAAAAATAAATATGGTGGGCAGCTACTGAGGAAAATACTGATATCAACCCCTCCTCCACACGCCTATGCGCAGGCACACAGAAGCAAAGGGCTTTAGGAATGGGGGCGGGGCCAGCTGTGAGAACCGAGAGAGTCCTAAAATTCTGGAGAAGCTAGGATTTCAACATCTTTCTGTAAACATCTGGATTACTGCCTCCATTTCAGGTCACCTTCTGGCTGAGGCAAGAGTAACTCTATTCCTGTTACCACGATCACAACTGGGGGACTATGTGCAGATACGAGAAAATGCAAAGGAGCTGCCACACACCAGGGGCCACACAGCATCCCCAGCCCTCGGGACTGTTTAAGATAGGATCTTGCCAAGTTGCCCTGGCTAGTCTTGCAATCTACGCCGGCTGAACCAGTCCGTTTTCTGGATTAAGCAAATCCAGGGGACACCCAGACGGAAGCAGCTGAAGGCACTTGTGGCCAACCCTGAGGACCCCAGACTCACGAGGTGGAAAGAGAACACCGACTCACCACACGAACAGACTAAATAATGCTTTTTTTTTTTAAATCAAACTTTTTGCGCTGTCTACACCTGTCACTGGAATCCCTGCCCCCATCCTGGCCTGGCGGCTCCTCCTCAGAGCCTAGGAGAGAAAGATGAGTCTCCCGATGGGCCTGCACGCACCCTCGTGCCCGGCGCTAAGAGGCTTGGGTAGGAGAGGAGCTCAGAGGTGAAGGGTGCGTGCGTGCCGCTCTTCAGAGAACCCGAGTTCGGGTCCCAGCACCACTGAAAGGCCACTCCGTGGGTGCCGCACACACGTGCACGTACCCACACATAGACACATAATCACACATAATAAATCCTTGAAAGAAAAAGGACCTAATTGGAGGAGGTCCCCTGACATCGCTAGATGATAGACGGCCCACGGCCCTGGCACCAGGGTTCCCAAGCCACCGTCTCCACGCAGCCCTCCAGAAAGCACGGCAGCTCCCCTCACTCTAGTTAGAGCTGCAGGGAGCGAGCACGAGAAAAGTTGTTTTAATCTTTTTAAATCCTGTCTGCCAAGCGGATGAAGTCACGGGAAGTGGGGTCATTCATTTTGCAGATGAGGGGGTCGGGGACCCCACGGGCTCTACCCGCGGGGGGAGGTGTGCGGACCCGGGATCGGGACGAGGGGGGGCCGGTACCTGCGGGGGGCTTCATGGCGGAGTGCTGCGCGCGCACGGCCCTGCTCCGGTGCTCAGCTCGGACGCCCGGTCTCCTCGGAAGCTCCCGGCCTCTGCCAGCCGCCTCGCCTCAGCTCCCGCACCGAGGCGCCAGCCGCCCGCGCGCTCGGGGCACGCTGGGAAAGCTCCTGAGCGCGGGCGTCGGGAGCGCGCATGCGCGCGGCTCTGCGCACGAACATCACCACTGAGGCCGTGATTGGCTGTCAAAGGCTGGTAGGCGGGGCCGCAAAGCTGCTGGGATGCTGTTTCTATGGAAACCTAACACCGCCCTCTTCTGTTCGGATGTGGCCCCGTGCAGACCCTGTGCATTTGCCCTTACCCTGTTCATTTTAGTTCTTTACGTTCTTCGGTTCGTGCAGCCCAGGCTAGCCTCACACTCGCCACGTAGCCATGGATGACCTTGAACTCCAGATCCGTCTGCTTTTTCTTTTCCTGAGCTGAGTGTGATGGCACACACACGCAGTTCTAGTGCTAGCTAAGTAGAAGCGGGCCAAACTGCAACCTGAAGGGGTAGCCTGAGCTACATATCCTGTCTGGAAAAAAAACAATAAAACTTAAATGAATCATCTCTAGCAATACACAGTGTCTTTTCGCAGTGCTGTGATAAAGCAGGGGCTGGGGAGCTGGCTTGGGGGTAAGAGCAGTGACATCGAGAGGACTTTAGATCCCAGAACCCACAGAGCTCACAGTTCCAGGGGACATGATGTTCTCTCTGGCTTCTGCAGGCACTGCGTGCGCGTGGAACACATGCACACAATCATAAATACATCCTTTAAACAGTAGCTTAGAGAGGCGGAGGCAGGCAGATCTCTCCGAGTTCAAGGCCAGGCTGATCTACAGAGCGAGTTCTAGGACAGCCAGGGCTACATAGAGAGACTCTGTCTTGGAAAACCTAAATAAATAAATAAATAAATACACAAACACAGCTTAAGGGAGACCATTTTTAGCTCCCATCTCACGGCACAGCTTCCCTGGGGAAATCAAGGGCACGGGAGCCCGAAGCACGTGCACGCCTAGAAATGGCAAGGTCTGCGAGCTTTTGATCTGCTCGCTTTCTCCATTTTGCACAGTTCAGGATTCCCACCCAGGGAACGGACTGCTCAGAGTCCTCCTCAATGGCGTAATGAATCTAATCCTCCCAGGAGGACACAGGAGCCATCTCCCTAGGGATTCGAGATCCAATCAGCTTGATAGGTCACACTGATCGTCACGCTTACCTACAGAAAATACCAGCCTGGGGCGTGGTGGGTGGATCTGCAGGCCCCAGCACCCACAAAGGGCAACAGGAGGGGGTTATATAGGAGAACCCTGGAGGAAATGCCAAGGTTAGACCAGAAGACTCTGCAGGATCTGGCTTTTTTTAAATATTTATTTATTTATTATGTATACAATATTCTTTCTACATGTATGCCTGCAGGCCAGAAGAGGGCACCAGACCTCATTACAGATGGTTGTGAGCCACCATGTGGTTGCCGGGAATTGAACTCAGGACCTTTGGAAGAGCAGGCAATGCTCTTAACCGCTGAGCCATCTCTCCAGCCCAGGATCTGGCTTTAAGCCAGAGATTTTTCTCTTAATTGTATCATTTTATGTGTTTGGTGTTGTGCCTGGGTATGTCTGTGCACCGCATGCATGCCCTTGCAGAACAGAACTGTTACAGACAGGTGTGAGCTGCCGTGTGGGTGCTGGGAATTGAACCCAGGACCTCTGGAAGAACAGTCAGTGCTCTCAGCCTCTGAACCATCTCTCCTGAGAGATTTTTTTACTTAATATGCAAAATAGAGAGCAACCTCAACCTCGGGCTGCCATGAGCATGTTAAACATGCTTCAACACACACACACACACACACACAACCCACGGACCAACGCGGGACCTGCTGATGGGGGGAGCAGGAAGGGCGTCGAAAGCAGCAAAAGGACTTGTGGGAGTCAGTCCTCTGCCATCAGCATGTGGTTTTGGGAACGGATCTAGGGTCTGTGGGGTCGGTGGCAAGTGTTTTTTGTTTTGTTTTGTTTTTTCAGAGTGAGGTTGAATATTTATTTAGTGGGTTATGGAGGAGTAAGGGAGAAGAGTAGAAGAACAGAGAGGCAGAGAGAGAGAGAGAGAGAGAGAGAGAGAGAGAGAAGAGAGAGGAGGGGAGAGAAAAGGGAGAGACAGAAGCTGCCTCTTCGAGAGGGAGACAGAAAAGGAAGGAACTCAGGCTGCAAGCAGGAAGGAAGAGTGGCAAGTGTTTTTACCATTCCAGTTAAGACCCCTTGGCAGCCCTGGTGTGAGTGTGCATGCCCCAGGGTGACTGTGTGTATGCATGTTCATGTGCATTTGTGGATCTGGTGTTTTGTCTGCCACACCACCTACATGCAGTACTCACAGCAGTCAGAAGAGGGCGTCTGGAACTGGGGTGAACAAATGGCTGTAAGCTGCCTTCTGGGTGCTGTGACTTGAACAGAGGTCCTTTGGAAGAATAGCCAGTGTGCTTAACCACTGAACCATCTCTCCAGTCCTGCCCTGCTGGTTTTTTTTTCTTTATTTGTTCATTTGTCTTTGGTTTTGGGCTTTTTGTTTGTTTGTTTTGTTGTCTTTGAGACAGGGTCTCAATAGCCCAGGCTGACCTGGAATTTGCTATGAGGATAGCCTTTAACTCCTTACCCTCCTGCCTCCATCCCCAGAGTGTTCATGGCAGGCATGCACTTATGCATCTGGTTTTTATACTCCTGGGAATGAAACCCAGTGCTTCATGCACATGCTTGCCCAGGGCTCTATCCACTGCCCCCTAGTCAGCAACTTCAACACTGGGAAGGTCTCATCATAATTTTATCTGTGTGTGTGTGCATATGTGTATGTGTGCATGTGTGTGTGCATTTGTGTATGTGCATGTGTGCGAGTGTGTATGTGTGCATGTGTGTATGTGTATATGTGTATGAGTGTGTATGTGCATGCGTGCACGTGTGTATGTGTGTATATGTGTGAATGTTTGTGTATGTGTGTATATGCATGTGTGTATGTGTTTATGTATGTGTGTGAGTGTGTATGTGCATGTGTGCATGTGTGTATATACGTATGTGTGTATGTATGTATATACATATGTGTGTATGTGTTTATGTGTATGTGTATGTGTGCATGTGCGTATGTGTGAACGTGTGTGTGAGTGTGTATATGCATATGTGTGTATGTGCATATGTGTGTATGTGTTTATGTATGTGTGTATGTGGCATTTGACACATCATTTCATTCAGTAGCCCTGGCTTAATGATCATCCTGCCTCAGTTTCCCCCAGTGTACATATGGGCCACAATTTGGGACTTCTTTTCCCCCATAGCTTGAGAATTTTCGTCCTAGATTGTATTCTCAGATTCTGTTCCCTGCGCCTTGGGTGTTTAGTTTATTTTTTTTCCTTTCAGATTTTTCCATTTGTTAGCTGTGAAGAGTCAGAGACGCCATCGCCACACCGTCCCGCTCTGCAGCCCCAGGACATGGCTACAGATCACACAGAGATTTATGAATTGGACGTGGGAAGAATCCGGGAATGGCTAGTTCGTGGAGCACAGCTGGGTGTGACGAGGTGACACCATCCACACCACATCCAGTGTGCAGAAAGAGACAGCTGTAGGCTGCCCCCCCCCGCTCTTCCCCTTTAGTGTTCACATCACCTCACCTAGGGAATGTTGTCACCCATGGTGCCAGCCCCCAGATTATGAGACAGGGACTTATTATTCATTACGGAGTCTCAGTCTCATCTTAGGTCTGTCTCACCAGCTCTCAGTCTTATTTTATCCTATTTCTCTTCATCTATTTTTGCCTCAGGCCTTTTTGCCTTTCATTCTGTATGTCATGCTCCATGCCTGGCTGGCCCCAAGCATTTCCCTCTTTTTTTTTTAAGATTATTTATTTATTATGTATACAGCATTCTGTCTGCATGGATGTCTGCACACCAGAAGAGGGCACCAGATCTCATTACAGATGGTTGTGAGCCACTATGTAGTTCCTGGGAATTGAACTCAGGACCTTTGGAAGAGCAGCCAGTGCTCTTCCATCTCTCCAGCCCCCCCCCCGTTTCCCTCTCTTTCTTCTTCCTCTTGTTCTCTCTCGCTTCAACTTCCTCCTCCTAATTCTCTCTGCCCCCTAGCCCCACATGTCCCTCCACTGCCCAGCTATTGGCTGTTCAGCTTTTCGTTAGACAAGTCAGCTGCCCTAGGCAGGCAGCACATCTCTACATAATTTAAAAAATGCAACACATCTTTAAAAAGATGCGGTGTAAACGGATGTACCACATTGTTGCCCAGTTAAAGTAATATTCCACAACACACGGTGGGTTGGGTCTTCTCAGACCTCTTAGTTTTAATCAAGACAGTTCTCTACAGACAGACCCACAAGCCCTCATGATCTACACAATCCATGTAGCCTCTTGCTAAGCGATTCTAAGTTGTCTCAAGTTGACAGTGAAAACTAATCTGATGGGGGAAAGCAGAAGCCACAGGGCTGCACAGGGGTTTAGGTAAGTTTGTATACTTTCCCTGTAATTCCAGTTTCTGGTAGGAAAAAAACCTTAAACAGTTGGTAACTGCCAGGGAAGTCTCTGCTAAAGACAGCTTCAGCTTTTCCTCCCTTTTCTCAATTCTGTAGTAGGAGCAGCGGGCTATGTTCCTGGCGCCCAGCTGCCCGCATGGCTAGCTTATGCTCCGAAATAATTACACAGAAACTGTATTCTTTTAAACACTGCTTGGCCCATTAGTTTTAGCCTCTTACTGGCTAACTCTCACATCTTGCTTTAACCCATTTCTAATAATGTGTGTAGCACCACGAGGTGGCTTACCAGGGAAGATCTTAACCTGCGTCTATGTCGGGTGGGAGAATCATGGCGACTGCTTGACTCGGCTTTCTTTCTCCCAGAATTCTGTTCTGTCTACTCCACCCACCTAAGGGCTGGCCTATCAAAGGCTAAGCAGTTTCTTTATTAATTAACCAATGAAAGCAACAGATGGATGACACTCCCACATCACAATTCCTCAAAGATACCTGGTTTTTCTATCCTGTCTACCACACATGTCTACAGGACCCACAGGAAAATGACTGCTGAACTTGCCAAAACAAGATGGGACAGTCCTTCAGGGCTCCTACTTCATGGAAGAGTCTGCCAGACATTCTGCAGGACATAGAAGAAATGGACTGACAAACCAAAAAAAAGAAGATAAATTAGATATGAAACTTTAGACTCACAAAGATAGGATAAATGATAGAGTATTTTCTTTAATTTTGCCAAATACAAATATACTGAATATTGTAATTGTAATTCATGCTTGATAGCTGTTTTACTATATGTAATTGTACCATGTTAAAGTTAATACCTTCCTTTTTGATTAGAGAGAACAATGGAAAGGGGGAAAATGATGTAGGATAACCTTTTGTATGGTGTGAATATATATGTTTTTTGAGACAGGGCTTCTCTGTGGCTTTGGAGCCTGTCCTGGAACTAGCTCTTGTAGACGAGGCTGGCCTCAAACTCACAGAGATCCACCTGCCTCTGCCTCCTGAGTGCTAGGATTAAAAGCGTGCACCACCACCACCTGGCCGCTGTGAATATTTTTAATAATAAAGAAGCTGCTTTGAAAAAAAGAAAAAAAAGAAAAAGCTACTTTAGCCTACAGCAGGGCAGAAAATACCTAGGAGGGAAAGTGGAACTAAATATAGGGAGAACGACGGCAAAGTCAGGGAGATGCCAGCAGCCACCAGGGAAGCAAGATGTGAGGTAACAAGCCACATGCCTCATGGTAAAATAAAGAATAATAGAAAAAGGTTACTTAAGTTGTAAGAGCTAGTTATTAATAAGCCTGAGCTAATAGAGCTAATAGACCAAATGGTTTATAACTATTATTAAGCCTCAAAGTTATTCAGGAACTGGCAGACAGGGGAGAAACTTCCAGAACACTCAGTTTGGTAATTATAACCACACTATATTGAAAGTGGCGTGTGTGTATATAGGGGGAATGGCAGAAGTCTGACATCTCAGTATTTGGAGGCTGATGCAGGGGGGTTGCCATATGTTTTTATTTTCCAAGACAGGATTTCTCTGTTTAGATCAAGCTGTCCTGGAACTCAGAGATCTGCCTTCCTGTCTCCTGCATGCTTGGATTAAAGACGTGATCGTCGTTATCGCCCACAGAGACTGTGATGGTGTGAGGCTAGCTTGAGCACACAGTGAAACAAAAATAGAGGAGATAGCTCAAGAGTTAAGAGTATGTATAGCAAGCTAGGCGTCTTGGTGCACGCCTTTAATCCCTGAACTTGGGAGACAGAGGCAGGCAGGATCTCAGAGTTTAATGCGACCCTGTCTTGAAAACACTAAAAAATAAATAAATGAATAAATAAATAAAAGTGTATGCAGCTCTTCCAGAGGATCCGAGCAGCTCCCAGCTCCCGCTTCGGTTTCAGTGCAGAGACACTGCACTTCCATGCACACGCCCAACCAAAGACATACATATCTGGGTCAGGGCTTCACCCGAGCCCCTGGCATCCACATAGCCAAGGAGTCTACAATGTTTGGGTGGAAAGTTCCATTACAAGTCCCGCCCCCAGTTGCCTCAGTCCAGACTCCACCTCCAAGGAAGCCTGCTAAACGGTGGCCCCTCCTCAGAGATGCTCAAGACCACCCCGGGTATTTAAAGTGCACCAGAGAATGAACAGGTGGTCTCCGCGGGCTTCCTTCCCATCTCCTTCCCTGGCTGGGCTGGAAGGCCACCCTGAGTGCTGTCATCCAGGAAACCTGGGCCTTTTCTAATTCGGCTTGATTTGGTCTGATTTGGATTAATGTGTCGGTGGAGAGGTTTATTGGGACATAAAACTTTTCAATACATAAATTAAAAGTTAAAGGCAAATCTTTAAAAAGGGACCATGTATAAAATAAGAGTGGCCAAGGGGGCTGGAGGGACGGTTCAGCGGTTAAGAGCACCTGCTGCTCTTCCAGAGGTCCTGAGTTCAATTCCCAGCACCCACATGGTGGCTCTTGACCATCTACAACGGGATCTGATGGCCTCTTCTGACACGTAGGTGTACATGCGGAGTACTCATACATAAAATTAAATAAAGTTTAAAAAAATTTTAAAAAATATATATAGCGGCCAAAATAGATTGGTCAGTGGCTAAGCGCACAGAAAACGGGTTGTGCCTGTGTGCCAGCACTTCCGAGGAGGTTCAGTTAAAGACTCTCATTTAAATAAAAAAACCAAGTGTTGGCGCACTCGGGGGGCAGAGGCAGGCGGATCTGCGGGGTCCACAGAGCGAGTTCCAGGATACGCTCCAAAGCTGCAGACAAAACAGCCTAGCGGCTCCGGGTAGCGGAAATTCAGAGCCGCGACGCGGGGCGCTGCGCCACGTGACCGGTCCGGACCACGTGTCCGCCTCGGTCTGTCAGACTGACTTCCGGCCTTCGTTACGCCTCCGAGGTCAGATTTTCCAACAACCCGGTTGTGCCCGCCTCCGTGTGACATCACTTCCGTCTCGTACCCCAGCCGGCACTCAGGCGCACGCGCAGAACGCGATCGCGGAGCAATGGGTTCCTCCTGCGCAGGCGTCATGGGCCTAAGGGCGGGGCCTGGCCGCGCCGCGGTGCGCAGGCGCAGCCGACGGTGGGTTGGGGCTTCGGTCTACTGAGTGGTGAGTCGGGGGTCTCCGCCGCGCCCCGGGGCCGTGGGGGTCCGTGGCTCGGGCTGCGCAGCGCTCGGGAGATCCTAAGACAAAGGGGGTTCGGGCTTCGAACTTCTGCGCCCCGCCGGTCACGTGAGCGGGCGGCAGTGGAGAAACTGAGTCAGGCGGCGTCCACCGTAGCGCTTTCTCAGGAAGAGGCGGGCGTTTAGGTGTGGGGGCCACCTCAGCATCCTCGGGGTTCCCTCGGGGCCAGGATGTCATCCCAGCTTCGCCGCTCGCCACGCTGGTGACCTTGCTCAGCCTCAGTTTCCCCTCGTAGACAGCGGACGCCGTCACTGCTGTCCGCGCGGGCGGTGTTGGTGCTCGGCGCTCGCCGAGGTGGGTGAGGGTGGGGGGCGTGCCTGCCGGGCTTGCCCGCTCTGAGCAGCGGTAAGGCAGTGCTGCTGCCACACTTGCCGTCGCGTCAGCGCTGTGGAGGCTGAGGCAGGAGGATCTGCGTGAGTTCCTGCCAGCCAGGACTCTGTACTTTTCACTCAAAGACAAGGAAACGACAACCAAAACCGTCGCGCCGAAGACTAGTACAGCTGCTTGCTCCAAAACCTATGATCCGGTATTGCATTTGAGGGAGTGAGGCAGTCGGATCACTGCGAGTTCAGGTCCAGCCTGGGCTACCTAGAGACTTTCAAGGCCCAGCCTGGACTACGCAAGAAGTTATGTGGACCACAATGTGAGACCAGCTCAGTTTGTTGGGCAGTGTTTATGTATCCCTGGCTGTCCTCGACCTCAGTGAGTGGACAAGGCTGGCCTCGGATTCCTGCCTCTGCCCGGGATTAAAGTGTACCTCCACACCCGGCATCATAATTCATTTTGAAAAGGATGTTAACGTAGCCAGTAGTTTAGGTGTAAACAGGGTTTGCTGGCTGTCTTCCCAGCTTGTGGGAGGCTGAGGCAGGTGGATGGGAGTGATACTCAAAGCCAGCTTGAGCTATGTAGTGAGTTTCTTCTCTCTCAGAAACCAGACGGGGCAGCCCACACCTTTGCCTTTATTCCCAGTATTCGGGAGGCAGAGGCAGGTGGATCTCTGAGTCTGAGGCCAGGCTGGGCTACACTGAGAGACCGTGCCTTGGAAAACCATATCAAACCAAACAAGAAAATGAAATGGCAGCAGTAACAGCGAAACCAAAACAAGTCCCTGAAATGGTTGTAAATGTCCTTGTCTGTCACTTGCAAGGGCCTGCCGACCCGTTGGCCTTGACGGGTCCCCATCGGGTAATCCGCTTTGCTCAGTTCCTGTCTGTGGTTATTTGTTTGAGTGATCTTTCCTCTCCCTGGCAACTCTTGTCCCCAAGAACCCTGGGCAGTGTCTGGGGACTCTTGTGATTGCTGCGACCGCAGGGTCTGACCTCTGCACTGAGGAGAGGTCAGACACCTTGTACAGATGAATGATGCTCCTGCTGGGCTGGGGAAACAGCTCTGTGAGTGATGGGTTTGTGCTCTGAGTTCGAGTCCCTACACCCCCATGTAAAAAGCCACAAGTGATGATAATCTTGTCCTCTTGGTCCAGGAGGCCAGAGACGGGCAGATTCCCTGGGCCCTCTTGCCTGTCTTTCAGTCCTGTGTTCCAGGCTAGCCTTGAATTCACAGAGATCCTCCTGCCTCTGTCTCCCAAGTGCTGGAATTAAAGGTGAGCACCATCACCACCCAGTTAGACGCTGTTTCTAAAGAACGAGGTGGTAGCTGGAGGAAGGACATGCTAGGTTGATGGTGTATGAACACATGCTCACACACATGCATGCATGAGCATGCTAATGATGAAGCATGCCTATGATTCCAGCTCTCAGGAGGCAGACACTGGAGGATTGCCTTAAATTTGAGGCCAGCCTGGCTACATAGTTAGCACTAGTGTTAAAACCCTAGTCCGGTCTCTCCTCACCACTGAGGCCTCTGCGCAGATTACGTGGGTCCCAAGATTGTGTGTGCACTCAGTTTTGCAAGGTAAAGGATTTCCCACTGGACTCTGTATCCTGGACCGGCTCCATTAGCTGAGCTGTGTTCAAGCCCTTCCTGTAGTTCTGTTTTGAAACGGGGTTTCCCTCACCCCAGGCGCCTCACCAGACCCGAGAAGTTGCCACACTGACCTTTGGCTTGTGGACTTGTTGGGGCAGGGAGGACTTTAGCCCAGGCTAGCTTTCTATTCTGGCAGTGTCCTGCAACCTGCTATATGCTGGGTGACAGACAGCTTGAGTTGAGGCCTGGCTGGAGTTGGAGGACAAGCCTTGCCTGTCCAGAGTGTTCCCAGGGATCCTGTAGTGCACACTGTGCGTGTAAGTTAGCATGTGAAAGTTCTGACCCTGCCAAGGTCTTTTTTTTAAAAATATTTACTTATTTATTTATTATGTATACAATATTCTGTCTGTGTGTATGCCATTACAGATGGTTGTGAGCCACCATGTGGTTGCCAGGAATTGAACTCAGGACCTTTGGAAGAGCAGGCAATGCTCTTAACCTCTGAGCCATCTTTCCAGCCCCCCCCCCCTTTTTTTTTGGTTTTTCAAGACAGGGTTTCTCTGTGGTTTTGGAGCTTGTCCTGGAACTAGCTCTTGTAGACCAGGCTGGTCTCGAACTCACAGAGATCCGCCTGCCTCTGCCTCCCAAGTGCTGGGATTAAAGGCATGCGCCACCACCGCCCGGCCCTGCCAAGGTCTTGAGCCAAGCATTTATCATGGTGCTTCCTGGCAGGGAGCGTGACTCCGGCTGGTTACTTCCCACTCACATCACAAACTCGCCACCCTGCCAGAGTCCTGCTCTGTGTTTCTTGGTCCTCATGTGGGAGTCAGCTCTACATTTTCATATTTTTATATTTGAAACAGGAGTTCAGATAGCCCAGGCTGCCCTCAGACTGTGTAGGAGAATGTCCTTGATCCTGGTCTTCCTGCCTCCACCTCCCAAGTGCTGGGGGGGATGAGAGTGTGCCACATGCTCTACTCTGTTTATTGTTTTTCATTGTTTTAAAGATTGGTTTTTAATTGTGTACACATCTGTGTGTGCACATGCATGCAGTGCCCATGGAGGCCAGAAGAGGGCATCGGATCATCCCTAGCTGGGGTTCAGGCCCCTGTGAGTGGCTTATCTGGGTGCTGAGAACTGACCATCCGCAACACTGCTCCTATGCGGTGTTGTCCCTGCCACCTGCATTGTTCTTTGAGGATGGAGCCCAGCTGGCTTTGAACTTATAGCAGTCTCCTGCAATCTTGCGTATGCTGGGATCACAACCCTGGCTCTGTTATGTTTCTTTTTCTTTTTTAAAAGCTTTATTTATTATGTATACAACATTTTGCCTCCATGTATGCCTGCACACCAGAAGGGGTCACCAGATCTCATTACAGATGGTTGTGAGCCACCATGGGGTTGCTGGGAATTGGAGTCAGGACCTCTGGAAGAGCAGCCAGTGCTCTTAACCTCTGAGTCATCTCTCCAGGTTTCTATAAGAAAACCAATAGCCGTAGAAGGGGGACTGGATTGCATGGCTTGGAGATAGGCCCTCCCTCTCAGGTTGCCACCTTGTGTGGATGGCGCCTGGAGCTTCGGCCTAGAAGACAGCTGACAACTGTCCAGAGTGCTCTGGGGTGCACAGCCCAAGATGAGGTCCGAGGTAGAACTTGTAGGTGCGGACCTATGGGGCGGGGGCTGCCCTTGAGTTTTGGGAAGTTTGGGATGCACAGCAGCTGTGCTCGTAGGGCCTGCCTGACGCCTAGACAGTGCTCATGTGTGCTGCGACGTCTGCTTGCTTTGCAGGTGAGCACGGCTGTGCTTCTTGGAGCTGCTGTGGGTAGTGAGGTTGGGCAGGGCCTGTGTAGGGCTCAGAGGTGACACCCTTCATTTTGTCCTGGACAGGAGCGTAGGTAAGGGGGGGACGCTAGTGAGCTCTGCTATGCTGGGTGTGGGTTTAGTTCATTTGAGACGGTCTTATTGGCTGGTCCTGAACTTGCCGTATGGATGAGGCTAACTGCAAGGCTTTGCCATCTTCTTTCCTTGAAGCAGGGTACCCCGACCCTGGGGTTAGCTTGGTGGCCAGCAAGACCCAGCCATCCTCCTGTCTCCACTCATGCCCTGGCACCAGGTAACCCACACATATGACCACAACCAGCCATTAGGTGGGTACCGGGGATCTGAACTCAGGTCCTTCCACTCAGCCACCCTAGGTTTGGTTTTGGTTCTGAGATGAAGGGGTGAGCGGGCACGGCGATGTGCACGGGTGTGTTGGTCCTGGGTGAGCTGGGTCTGGTGCTGCACACTCATAGTGTTGTTGCTGTGGGGGAGAGTGGTGTGGAGATGGCACTTAGAGCACCCTGGGACTATGTCCTGGATGGTGGGCGGCTATACTCAAGGTTCACTGTTCCAGAGAAATGGGCCTTTGAGAGCCTCGTCCTCCAGCCAGAACCTTCCCCAACCTTCCACGCCTGGGACGCGCCACAGAGGAAGGCCAATGGCTGTGGGGAGGGAATTCACGGTCTAAAGCGACCTTGACTCTCAGCTGGGTGGGGTGGGGGCTTGTTTGTCAGGATTGGTGCTGAGTGACAAGAATATTCAACATTCCAGGCAGCCATCATTGAGGGACTAAGGCAGACACTGCTGCTCCTCTTGGTGACAGGTCCATGTTGTCATAGAGCTGTCTTCTAATCCAGTCATCCTGTACTATGGAGACACCTGTTCTTTGTGGGGCCATCCTGGTCTCCACCCACTCCACTCCAGGAGGTCACCCTGGAGCAGGCAGGCTCGTGCAGAGGCCACATGCCACGTTTTCCTTCTGCAACCCTGCTAGTGGACTCCAGAGATCCCCGTCCCACCCCAGCCCTGCAGTACAGTGCGTTACCATGCTCAGCTTTTCACATGGACGTTGGGAATTTGAACTCGGGTCCTCACGTTTGCGGAGCAGCAAACACTGCACTCACGGTGCCATCTCCCAGCTGTAGTTTACAATTCTGGGCACGTGTGGGCGCTGTGGAGAAGACAGCTCAGGAGTCCCGCCTCTCTTTCCTCCGTGTGGGCCCAGAGATGGAACTTAGTTTACCAGCTTGGTGGCAAACTCCACTACTAAGCCAGTTTGCTGACCCCTGGTCCTGTTTTATTCATTTGTTTGTTTTGTGTTTGTATTTCTTGTTTTTTTTAAAGGCAGGCTTTCCCTGGGTAGCCTGGCTGTCCTGGAACTCGCTCTGTAGGCCAGGCTGGCCTTGAACTCTCTCTGCCTCCCAAGTCTGGGGTTAAAAGCTTGCTTCACCCCTTCACTTGTCTATTGAGTCAGAGTCTCGTCAGAGCCCAGGCCAGCATGGAATGTGCTGTCCTCAGACCTCAGCTCCAGAGTGCTAGGACGGGAAGTGGCTTTCCCGTGCCTGACAGGTAGGCATGGAGTGGGTGTGTGGATTCCAGGCTCCCCTTGGGACAAGCCAGAGGTCCTGCTCGGCCTTAGCTTTCTGCCGTGCGCAGCCTACCGCTGTCATTTGGTCCCTGGTTTGTGTCCCTAGTGGCCCATTTGTCCTTAGAGTCAGACCCTAAGCCTAGGTCTGAGCCGGCTGTGTTAAACACAGCGACCTCTCTCCCCTGGTGCTGGTAAGAGGAGAAAGGGTCCTTTTCAGGTGAGGGGACGTCCCAGAGCCTGGATGGCTTCTTCTGAGACGGGGCAACTATTGCCACCACTGTCTTCACATATCTTCATCATGTTAGTGTTTTGTGACTAGGGCTCCAGGCTTTGTATATGCTAGGCAAGAGCTTGGAGCTGAGCAGAACCCCTGCGGAGTTTAAAGGTGTGTGTGTCCCCATCCATCCCTCCAGCAGAGGGGATCAGATCATCTCCCCAGCCCCCATATTTATTTAGTTATCTTGAAACAGAGACTCCTTGTTGGCTATGGCTGGCCTCTGCCTCCTCAGTGCTGGGAATAATAGCGTGAGCCAGGACTTTCAATCCCTGACCTCTGGTCTACTCAGACTGACCTTGAACGCGTCATTCTCCTGCCTCAGCCACAGGGGTACCAGGATCACAGGCTTGTGGTCTCTGCCCTAAATCTTTCCCTGAATCAGGACCCACTTTGGCCTCACTTTAACCTGGTCACTTCTACAAAGACCCTGTCTTCAAAGGCAGTCAGTCATACTTGGGCTCCGGGGTTCAGGGGTCTGTGTAGAGGTGAAGGGGAAAGTGTATCTGCTTGTGGGTTCTGTGGCTTGGGTGCCAGCCTGGGAGCAGGCCCCCCACCGTGCTGTTTTCATGTCTCAGTCTTCAATCCAGATTGACCCTGCCCCTTTCAGATCATGGTCTGAGGCTGCCTTCTAGAATGTTCATGGCAAAGTGCCAATCACTGTGGTGCAGCCAGCATGTGTGTCCTCAGGCCGGGGTGTCTGTGTCCAGCAGGCATGTGTGGAGTGCCTGGCCAGTGTCCAGCACCCACCACTGCTAAGAGCACCCCGTGTCGGGTGTCAGGATGAAGGTCATGGCAGAAGGGACCAGTGTATGCTGGGGAAGGGAAGGTTGGCCAGCCCTGCCCTTGTGGTCGTGGTGAGTGGAGAAGAGAGATGGCATAGAAAGCCCATGGGTGCTATCAGGCATAGCCAGCAGTGGCTTCTCAAGCAGGAGCTGCCCAGCCTGTTGAGACGGGCAGGCACAAGGGACACCTTGTGAGCCTGCAGAGGGATGTGTCCTACACTGCCTCCTCCATTCCAGGATCTGGGTCCTCCCTTCTTACGCACCACCAGGCCTGCTGGTGCCACTTTCAGTGACACAGGAGGAAACTGAGGCTCGGGATACTGAGCTGGTCCCTGGGGGCCTCACAGTGCTATCAGTCTGGGTCTGTGTAGAGGGATCGTGACATTGGGACAAGTGTGGGTCCTGCTCTGGCCGAGGACTGTCCTGGTGGTGCAGTGGCTGTGAGGTTTCTGTCTACCCCACTTGACAGGTGTAGGAACTGAGAGATCATCAGGGCAACCAGCTCATTGGCTTTGAGAGTCACATGGCCTTCCATTACTTGCAGGGCTATCATGTGATCACACGCCAAGTGCCAGACTCTAGCAGCTTCTGTCCTGGACTGGAGACCACAAGTCTGAACTTTGATGGCAGAGCCTCATGCCCCAGCTATCTTTCTTCCTGCCCTCCTCACCTCTGGGCTGTTGTTGCCCTGGTCTCTCTGCTTGTAGCCCTGTCATGTGGTGTCTGCTGTGGTGCCACACCCTCTTTGAGGGTTTCTGTCAGTGCTGCCAGTGCTCGCGGCTCCCTACAGAGACGTGACCTCAATACCCTACCCCAGGGGACTGAGCTCATTACTGCCTCCAAAGATTCCCTGGGCTGAAGTAGCCCCAAGGTGGTCAGGAATGCCCCATCCCGTGGTCCCTCTGGTGTTCAGAGATGTCCTGGTGTCACTGTGCAGTGTCACCAGGTGTCTTGGGGACTGGGACGGGTAAGCTGAAGCACCTGCCAAGCTCTGGGTGTGTATGGGTGGTCAAGGAACTAGACACCTCACCCTGGGTCCCAGAAAACAGCTGTGCTCACCTGACCCCGGGAGGGGCTGTGAAAAGAGTGCTCAGAGATGACACTTGCCCTGGGCTTGCTCTCCATCCATCCCCAGCACTGTGTCCTGTGAGACAGTCGTTTCCGTGTGGCAGATAGGTCTGTGGCTCCATGCCATGGTGTCACCAACTGTGACTAGGACTGGCTGGTGATCTCTAGCAGCTCTGGTAGTGGTCGGCTGCCAGGTCTCCACCACCAGTCCCACATCCTACACTTTGACTGTCCCCACAGGTCTGAGCAGGCAGCGTCACCTCAGTAGCCTCAAGATGGACAACAGGAAGCGCCTGGCGTATGCCATCATCCAGTTCCTGCATGGCCAGCTGCGGCATGGCGGGCTCTCGCCTGATGCCCAGGAGAGCCTAGAGGGTAGGTGTGGCTGATGCCCTGCCAGCCTCTGTCCAGAGCCACGATACCCCCACCTGTCAACCACAGAAGCGGGAGGTAGCCAGCAAGCATACCCGGCCTGGGCATCTGTTCCCTTCCATGGCTCATGAGGGGAGTGGCAGGTGCCCCGCACCCCACTGGTGCCCAGGGTTCCCTTTGCTGTTCCTTGTGACTGTGCTCTAATCATCTCCCTACTGGCAGCCGAGGTTCAGCCCCTAGTATGGCTGTCCTTACTGTGCCTCCCAGATGCCAGCATCCAGCATCCTTCCCTCTGCTTCCCTGGTACCATATGTCTTGTAGAGGACAGTGGTTCCGGGCAGTTTCCGTGGCTGCTGGGCTCCTGTGTGGACCTCCTCGCCTTCCTCATTGTGTGGCACTGTTCCTGGGGAGATGTGACCAATGTTTGTCCACTTGAGACAGGGAGTGATAAGCCAAATACAGACACCACCATAGCCCAGCTTGTAAGCCAGTGAGGTCACTCACAGGAGCAGAAATGACTCAGACAGCTGTGTCACCAGAGTTCACCCCAGCATGGGTGACAGCTCCCCAGTTGTGGCCCGGAGTGTCCTTTCCTGAGGAGCCCAGCCTGCTGCACCGGTCTGCTCCACAGCAGGGGTCCCACCCTGGGGAGACAGGCACTGTTCCCAGAGGTCTCCCCCCTCAGGCCTCCGTGTGTGCCTCCTGCTGTCAGGCGAGCATGCCTGAGGCCGACTGAAGGTTACTGAGAAGATAGGTATAGGTGGTTGGGGTTTTTAGATACACGTTTGAAGACACGTGAGTGCTGGGCAGGGGCTCAGTGGGTAGAACATGCAACCTAGCTTGTCTGAAGTCCCGGGTTCAAACCAGGTGTGCTGGTGCACACCTGTTACCAGAACTCAGTGTGGGGCTGGAAGCGAGAGGGCAGCCTGAACCTGTAGGCCCCGGCCCATGCCCGGTAGCCCTACAATCCAGGGGCCAGCTCATCTACCCTACCATACAGTTGCCATCCAGTGTCTGGAGACAGCCTTTGGGGTGACAATGGAGGACAGTGACCTAGCTCTCCCCCAGACCCTGCCAGAGATATTTGAAGCAGCTGCTGCCAGCAAGGTGAGCCCGGGCTTCCCCTGATGGCAGTGTGTGGGCATTTGGTACTTTACCCAGGTCACCCGGCCGTCTGAGCTGGGTAGCATCCTGCAAGGGCAGGTTTAGTTAGACACAGTGGGATTGTTTTCCCCCTAGCAGGAGACGCCACAGGACCCGAGGGACCCTGACAGGACACCACCCTCTGAGGAGGACTCCGCTGAAGCAGAGCGCCTCAAAACTGAAGGTAAGAGAGACAGATATCTCATGGGAGCCTCTGCAAGGTGCCGGAGGGAGTGGTCAGTGGGAGGGGCAGGGGCATGGGCATGTTAAAAGTGCCTGTGTGGGCTGGAGGGATGGTGCAGCCTGTGTGGGCGGGAGGGACGGTGCTCGCACTGTCCTTGCAGGGCCTAGGTCGGTTCTCAGTGCCTTTGTCAAGCAGTTAGCTCGTGCTGGCTCTGTGCGCAGCTCTGGGGATCCATTAGCCTCTGTGGACACTGCACCCGCATGCCCTTACACACAAATAATTCGGAATAAAATATGTATTTATCCTAGCATTCAAGAGGCATATCATCTTTGAGTTCAAAATTAGCTCAGTCCCCATGGTGCGTTCCAGGCCAGCCAGGATTCCATTGCAAAACCCTCAAAAACAAAACTTAAGTTTTTTGGTTTTTGTTGTTTTTTTTTTTCGAGACAGGGTTTCTCTGTGGTTTTGGAGCCTGTCCTGGAACTAGCTCTTGTAGACCAGGCTGGCCTTGAACTCCCAGAAATCCGCCTGCCTCTGCCTCCCGAGTGCAAAACTTAAGTTTTTTTAAAGATTTTTTTTATTATGTATACATATACAATGTTCTGCCTGCATATCTGCCTGCAGGCCAGGAGGGGGCACCATATTTCTTTAAATGATGGCTGTGAGCCACCATGTGGTTGCTAGGAATTGAACTCAGGACCACTGGAAGAACAGCCTGTGCTCTAACTGCTGAGCCATCTCTCCAGCCCTTTTTAATGTATTATAATAATAAAATGGACGGTGTGGAGCATGCCTTTACTCCCAGCACTCAGGAAGTGGGGGGGGGGGATAAAACTTAATGATCTGCGTGAACCATGGCTTTCAGGAAAAGCTCAGGTAGACCACAGGCCCTACAGGCAACCATCTGTGGCTCCTAGGAGGTGACTGGCCCTACCTGTCTTTGGTTCTGTGTGAGATGCACTTGGCTGGAACACGAGCCTGTGCAGGCTGCATTCTTGTCAAGTGGGCCTGCCATATACCCAGCACTGCCTCTGTCTGGAGCAGTGGGCAGAGCCTCCACCCAGCTTGCGTGAAGCTGGCTTCTACCCCCAGCACCGCATTTCCCAGGCATAGTGCCACACCTCTCGTTCCAGCACTGGGGTAGAGGCAGGAGGGCCAGGAGTTGCCTATGTTGTAAGTTTGAGGCCAGCCTGGGATACGTGACCCTTTATCTGAAAAGAAGTCCCAGTGTCACCTGGGCATCGGCTCTCCCTTTTGGAATATTAGCCCAGAGGAGCTAGGGGTTGATGGCAGCATGGGCTAACCTGTGGCAATGTGGGTCAGCCTGCAGCAGCAAAGGCCAGCCTATGTTCCTCTCTCGCTCCGCAGGTAACGAGCAGATGAAGCTGGAGAATTTTGAGGCAGCCGTGCACCTCTACGGCAAAGCCATTGATCTCAACCCCTCCAATGCCGTCTACTTCTGTAACAGGTGCTGGTCTGGCCAGGGGCATGGTTGCAGCTGTGGGGGATCTGGGAGGTGTGGACTGTGCTGAACTATGGCTCCGAGTGAAGAGCGAGGGTCAGGTGGTCTCCCAGGGTGTGGGAAGAGTCCACACTGGTGTCTTTTGAGATGGTATGATTCTCACCTAGGACCCTGAGCTGGGTAAGCGCAGCCCTGCACCAGACAGCTGGAGACTCAGATAGCCCACCCTATTATTTATTGTCCTTTTTATTTTGGCTTTTCGTTATGTGGTGCAGAGTCACACATAGCCGTGTGTCCCTGTCAAGGTCTGTGGTAGGCTCTGGAGCCTCTGTGGCCCCAGTGGAGTGGGGTATCGTGACCAGCGCCTGTCCTCTGTGAGGAGGGCCAGAGTGTCTGCTTACTGACCCCTCTCTCCAGAGCTGCAGCCTACAGCAAGCTGGGGAACTACGTGGGGGCCGTGCAGGACTGCGAACGTGCTATCGGCATCGACCCAGGCTACAGCAAAGCCTATGGCCGCATGGGGTAAGTGCAGCTGGTGCTGCGGTGTGTGCCACAGGGTCAGGACCACGTTCCTCGAGCAGCTGCAGCACAGGGAGACTGGATACCTGTGCCGTGTGCTCATTGCCAAGGCAGGTGCCTGGGAGCACCTGTCCTTGTGTGCAGTGCAGCCAGGCAGGCCTTCCTGCAGTGAACAAAATGTATGTCGCCATCCCTCTTTTTGTTTTTCTTTTTTCTTTTTAAAGATTGATTTATTTTATTTATTGTGTATACAGGGTTCTGTCCACATATCTGCCTGCAGGCCAGAAGAGGGCACCAGATCTCATTCAGATGGTTGTGAGCCACCATGTGGTTGCTGGGAATACAATTCAGGACCTCTGGAAGAGCATTCAGTGCTCTTACCCTTCGAACCATCTCTCCAGCACTCACCGCCCCTCCCTCTTTTTAATATCAATTTTTTTTATTTTTGAGACAGAGTTTCTCTGTTCTCTGTATAGCCTTGGCTGTCCTGCAATCTGCTCTGTAGACCAGACTGGCCTCAAGCTCTTAGATATCCTCCTGCCTCTTCCTAGTGCTGGGATTAGATGTGTGCCATCACTGACCCATCCCTTTGTTCTTTTGGGAGACCAGCCTCAGGCTCTCCAGGTATCCTCAGTAGCATTCTTAGATGTAGGCTAGGGCTTTTTAGAGCCTGTCCTGGAACTCACTCTGTAGACCAGGCTGGCCTCGAACTCACAGAGATCCGCCTACCCCAGCCTCCTGAGTGCTGGACATGTGTCACCTCAGTCTCCCCAGAGGAGGAGTACCCTCTGTGGAGCCCTGGTGCCCTGGCCTAGCCCGTAAAGGAGACAGGAGAGGGTTGGTGCTGAGTCTCCTTGGCCTGCTGAGCTCTCCTGACCTGCTTGTCTCCAGACTTGCTCTCTCCAGCCTGAACAAACATGCTGAGGCCGTGGCTTACTATAAGAAGGCCCTGGAGCTCGACCCTGAGAATGACACATACAAGTCCAACCTTAAGATCGCGGAGCTGAAGCTGCGGGAGGCGCCGAGTCCCGTGAGCCTATTCTACAAGAGGGGGTGATGGGAGGCCATGCTGGAGCCCCTGCTCTGGGAGGGCTTTCAGGAACACGGGGCAGAGTAGGCCCCGGGGCCATGTAGGTCATAGAGGAGCTGAGGACATGGAGCAGGACCCTCTGTGGTCTGTGTGATGGTGACAGGTCTGAAGGTCACAGACAAGGTGGTGGGGTGCAGGCTGTGCAGGGGTTCACAGTGACAGGCAGGCTTGTTGGGGGCTCCTGGCAGGACCCTCCCTGAATGGTGTAGAGCCTCCGAGACCCTGAGGGCTGCGGCCAGTTGTCTTTTCCCCAGAGTGGCTAGGCTGGCTCCAGACACCACTAACTGATGCTTCTCCTTCAGACGGGAGGCGTGGGCAGCCTGGACATTGCCGGTCTGCTGAACAACCCGCACTTCATCACCATGGTAGGTACACAGCTCAGCCTCCACAGACCAGACCAGGGTTCCCGCCCCAAGCCTACCCCTGTGAGGAGGCTGTGGTGCGCTGTGTCTGCACTGTGGGCACTGCAGCCTCAGCCAGCAGGGATTGTTTGCAGTTCTTGCTGAACGTGTCACTTCTGGGGTGTCTGGCTCTGTGGGCATGCCGTTTGGAGAAGGGGTTGGGCCTTGCTGCCGCTTCCCCCCCCCCCCCCCGCCAGCCATGTGTGGTCTCCGGGCAAACATGGCTGTTTGGGGTTGAGCAGTGGTTTTCACCTTGGAAGGCTCATCGTACCTGGGCATGGTGTGTAGGCCTGAAAGCCAAGCACTGGGATGCTGGGACAGGGAGTTCCAGACCCGCTTGTTATGCAGTGACACTGAGAACATAGTGGGGTTGGGTGTGGCTCTGCGGGGACTGGCCTGTGTGAGGCCTGGAGCCCTCCTCAGCCTTGCAAAGGAAGGAACCTGTGTCAAGTCAGAAATCTGTTGGGACTGTCCATCCTCTGGGGCCACTGTGGCCCCGGCTTGGCCTCCTCCTAATGCGTCTGTCTTCTTCCTCTTCAGGCTTCCAGCTTAATGAACAGTCCCCAGCTGCAGCAGCTGTAAGTGACACTGCCCCGCTGTCCTTCCCTGCTTGGAATACATGTGTGCGTGACCCAGTGAGGCCAGAAGGGGTCAGATCCCCTGGAACTGGGATTGGAGTTGGTTGTGAGCTGCCGTGTGGGTGCTGGGAACAGAACCCAGGACTTTGATGGGAGCAGCCAGTGTTCTAACTGTGAATCATTTCTCCATCCTGTTACAATTTTTTTTTATTATGAGAAAGCCAGAGTTGTTGCTTTTGTTTGTTAGTTTGTATTTGTATAAGAGAAATCCAAAGGCTGCTTTAGTATTTATGTTTTGAGGCAGGGTCCCACTGTGTAGCTCCAGCTGGGCTGGAGCCCTTGGTGTAACCCAAAACAGCCTTGACCTCTGTGCTGAATTAAATGCAGCCTTGCTGTCCTAGAGGTCACGTGTCATCAGGTTGTCACACAGCTGCTGCACTGCTGCCTGCTTAGCCCGTTCTCTCCCCATCTCAGCACCCACAGGTTGACCTCTCGACCCTGTGGGCCAGTTGTGGGCATTTATTTCCCGTATGGCGTCGTGTCTGGGCCTCTGTGTCCGACTCTTGAATGACATAGATCCCTTGGGTCCCCTGGCGCTATGGTGTGGGTCAGAGCCTCCTGTTGAGAGCTGTCAGGAGCCATTTGTCCTGACTGCTGTCTGCCATGCAGCTGTGCATGTGGTGGTGCTGGCTCATTCTCTATAGGGTGTCCGAGGTCTCCTCCAATTCCTGCCAGCTCCCCACATTGTCAGTCATGGCAAACACATGTGGACTCAGCTTACAGCCCGAGAGGAGGGGGCACAACTGTGGGAAGGGCCTGCTCACCCGACGAGTTGTCTATGGGTCCTGGGACAGAGGCAGGGCTGCACAGGCCGTGTGCTTAGTCCTTTCTCCTGCAGGATGTCAGGCATGATCTCTGGCGGCCATAACCCCTTGGGCACCCCGGGCAGCAGTTCATCGCAGAGTGACTTGGCCAGCCTCATCCAGGCGTGAGTGCTGCTGTGGGTCTAGGAGGGGTAGGGAGAGGCTGCGCGGGTGGGAGGGGCAGGCCAGAGAGGGGGGCTGCAGGAAGCACAGTTGGTCTCCTGGGTGTCCACAGGGGCCAGCAATTTGCACAGCAGATGCAGCAGCAGAACCCAGAGTTTGTGGAGCAGATCCGGAGCCAGGTGGTGCGCAGCCGGACACCCAGCGCCAGCCACGAGGAGCAGCAAGAGTGACGGTAAAGCCAGTGGTGCTACCTGTGCCGACGGTGGAGCTGTCCTGTCCCTGCTTGTCAGTGCCTATAAGAAGTTCCCCATTTGCTGTCTACATGAGAATTAGTGTCTGTGTCCAGAGCTAACCTCGGGTGTTGGTCTTCAGACCTCAGCCTTTGGGGTGTCACTGGCCTGGAGCTTTGTCAGGTTCTCCAGGCTCCCTCTATCTCCAGTTCCCGCGTCACACTGCTGGGTTTGCTGGCTCGTTCCATGCTGCTTGATTATTTATTTGCGTGGCTCTGGAGACTGAACTCAGGTCCTCAGGTGTGAGAGAAGTGAGCACTTCACAGGCTGAGCCGTCCCCCAGCCCTCATGTTTAGTTTTTGTATTTTGGTTTTTGGTCTCAAGTTGCCAAAGCTGTCCCCAAACTAGAGACCAGGCAACAGGTGTCTGCCACCACATTCAACTGCTGGTAGTTTCCCTGAAGCCATACTGCACCCGGGTGTCCCCGTCTGGCCTCCTTTGCTGGACCCCTAGTCTGGTCCTGGCTTTCACTGCCCTGGCTTCTGTCCACAGCTCATCTGTGTGGTGATCCCATCGCTCCTCGGCCTCCTGGTGTTTTAGCATTTCCTCCGTCAGGCTGCCCAAGAGAGAGAGACTGGACCTGCATGTTAAGACGGACTCGCCCCCTGTGTTTCTCTTCATTCCCAATCCCCCACTTCCGTTTTTTGTATTCTTTCTGCTCCCATCCCTTCCCCGAAGAGTCAACCAGACAGCCACACACCAGCACCCTCTCCTTCAGCACCTAGGGAAGCTGCTGGGGGTGCAGGGCAGCACGGAAGCCACGGGTGTGTTCTGGGCCCTTGGGTCCCAAGCCCTACCCTGCCTGGTTTAAAGGGACTTGAATGGTTGACTCTCAGCCCCCTGGGAAGCATCCACTGCCAGCCCCAGCCAGGTGCCAGCGTTCTGTGCCCACACTTGGGTTGCAGGTCCCAACAGGTGCCCCTGCCTGACTTATCTCAGTGGCCTGTGCCACACAGGCGAGATCTGTGACTTTTGCCCCACTTGTGGACTGTCCGTGTCTCTTCTTCATAGCCATCAGCAGTCCTGCTCCATCCTCAGCCCGGACAGAAGACATGGGCATCCTGCCCCGTCTGTGCCCTCCTGTCCTCCATCTCATGGGAATTCAGTGTCTCGGGTTGGTGGGCAGTCTGGGGGTGTTGGCCCCGTGCCATGTGATGAGCCCTGAAACAGCCACCAGAACCATTTTTGTTCAGGGGCAGTCTGTACAGTGAGTGAGGCCATGTAGCTGTCCCCACCCCCCGCTCTCATCTCCAGGAGCGGGAGGCAAGATCACAGGACAGCTGTGTGTGTTGTAGGTAGCCAGTAGGAAGAAGATGGGCCCTGTGGCCAGTGCCGTCTACTTGCAGGCCGCAGCAGTGCCCACCTGGGCACAGAACTCCTGGGTAATAAAGAGACAAGGGTGATACTTGGCCTCCCGTGTCAGCCTGAATCCCATGGACCTGACAACTAACACACCACAGCCTGGAGGGTCAGTCTGTCCACCTGATGACACACCACAGCCTGGAGGGTCAGTCTGTCCCCCTGATAACACACCACAGATTGGAGGGTCAGTCTGTCCCCCTGGCACACAGGAGACATGGCAAGGCCCCTCAGATACTGTACACATGGGAAACGGTTGGTTAGAGTTGGATGCAGGCTACTGGTAGGTCCGTGGGAGTGGGGCCTGCACCCATGGGAAATAGGGTTCCTGCCCTCGGACCTGAAGACCCAGCCTTGCAGCCAGCTACCCTGTCCCTTCCCTGCTATCAGCTTCACAGGCAACAGGAAACCAAGCCCTGTCAGGGAGGCAGGTGGAGGCCGGTACCCAGCAAGCTCTTGGCTATGGAGGCACAGGCCTTTAGGACCAATCTCTGTGTGTTTCTGAGTGACTGCAGAGAATGGCCTTAGCCTGTTCTGTAGTCTTCAGGGTGAGTAACCCCAGGGCCTGACTGTATAGTCCCCAGTGTTGGTGATCATCTGCCTTGGAGGCCATGCTTTTGGGGTGTAGTGCTTAGTATTGGAGAGAGACTTGCAGGTGACGACAGACACCTACTTCTACCTGTCTGCCTGTTACCAAGACAGCCGTTCTCATTTGTCATCAGAGCTAGCAACTGTGAGAACTTCATGGTGGCGATCCTGGCACTCGGGAGGCAGAGGTCTCTGAGAGTTGGAGACCAGCCTCATCTACAGAGCGAGTTCCAGGACAGCCAGGGTCACACAAAAATCCTGAGTAGGAAATTTTAAAAAAGGGTGGGGGGTTCTCTGGTGTGTCCATGCCACAACATGCATGTGATGTCTGTCAGGTGTCTCCTATCATGTGGCACTCAGTGATGGAACTAGACTCTTCAAATTCGGGGGTATGTACCAGGCCAGCCATCGTGGACACTGATTCACCTATATAAAGATCCTCATTTTTGATGGGGGGAGGGGAGTGGAGTAGAATATGCTCAGAAACAAGCTGTGTGCCCTTGGGTGAAGGTCGTGGCACCGCTTTTAATCCCAGCACTCAGGAGGCGGAGGCAGGTGGATCTCGAATTTGGAGCCAGCCTGGGCTACAGAGTGAGTTCCAGGACAGCCAGGGACAACAAACAAACGCTGTTTCAGAGAAAGTGTGTAGCCAGGAAGCAGCCATGCCATTCTATTTAGCATCTTGTCTCTTGGAAGAATGGTCCACAGGATTTCAAGATCACACCCTGGCTCAGCCTTGCCTTATGGAAAACGTGACTCCATGTCATTGGGTGGTTTCTTCACTATGTGCACGCTCTCCATTATAGCCCATGGCACCCTTGAAGTCAAGCAACCCACAAAAGGGCTAAATAATGGGGCAGGGACTCTCAAGCCTGTTATCCTGGCCCTTGAGAAGGCAGGAGAATCAGTTCAAGGCCAGCTATAGCTAGGTAGTAAGGCATGGGTAGTATGGATTTGCACAGCTATCTTCTGCCTGTACTTTGTGCCTGTGGTGACATGATGACACTTTGGGGCTCAAGTCGTGTGTGTGGACACATGGCTACTTGACACTGAGTGTCCTTTCCTGGCCTAGAGTTGGTGTGGTCCAGGGACACTGCAGGGCCCAAACAACCCACAGAGAATAACTTGAGCCTGTGCTAACCTGGCCCATCCCCAGCATGTTATACACCAGCGCTGGGTTTGGTTTGGTTATTTTGAGACAGGATTTCTCTATGTAGATCAGGCTGGCATAAAACATATCTGCCTCCCAAGTGCTGGGAATAAAGTGGCTTTCAATGTCAGGGCAGGAAATGGTTCAGTGCTTACGCGCGTTGGCTGTTCTAGAGGACCTAGGTTCTGTTCCTAGCACCCACTCAGCGGCTCACAACTGTAACTCCAGTTCCAGAGGATGTGA
The DNA here is from genome assembly GCF_037038515.1 of Microtus pennsylvanicus. NCBI lineage: Eukaryota > Metazoa > Chordata > Mammalia > Rodentia > Cricetidae > Microtus > Microtus pennsylvanicus. The sequence goes on from NC_134584.1 coordinate 1,164,125, forward strand.
TGTCCCATTCTGGCCTCCTACAGCACTGCACATGGTGCATAGACACATGCTGGCAAAAAGTAATAAACTGAGTCCCAGCCCAGGGGATGCAGAGGCAGGAGTTCAAGGACAGCCTGGTCTACAGAGTGAATTACAGGGACGCCAGGGCTACACACAGAGAGAAAAGGGAAAATGACCAGAGGTTGTGTAGATTTTCCTGTGTCTCCTTCCTGCAGGCAAAATTTATTTTTAAAAGTTTGACAAAATTTGTTTTCAGAATTTAAGATCAAACTAGAGAGGTCGGCACCGTTCCAATCGTGGCCAGCAGGGGGAGCCCCACGCTGCTGTCTCTAGCTCCCAAGGCTTGCAGCATCAGGCCCTCAGCCTGGAAACAACCCTGGTGTGACCTGACCAGCCCCGATGTGAGCCTTGCAGGTTCTCCTTGCAGGAACAGGATGAAATGTCCCTGAGTCTCAGCTGGGGCCAGCACTCTGGTGTGGGCCATTCATTCACAAAGTGGGCAGACAAAGCCCTTCCCCGAGGAACTGGGGCTGCAGATGGAGCTGCAAGGAGCTCCCAAACTCCACTGGGTTAGACCTATTCTCAGGGGTGTCTGATTCCTGCTTCTCCTGTTCCATTCAAGATCCAAACCACAGAACCAGTTTCACTCCTGCCATCCCAACACTAGGAAGACTAACGGCAGAGGGATCAGAAGTTCAGGGCCAGAGTGGACTATAGAGCTAGGCCCTGTCTCAAGAATTCAGACAAGAAAGGCCAATGGTCTGCACGCTTGCTGGTGGCTAGGAGGGGCCTCCCTCCCTCCCATTGCTATGTAAGTTTGGGGACCACAACAAAAAAACCATTCCTGTAACCTTCACTACAGCCAGGTGGTGGTGGTGCACGCCTTTAATCCCAGCTCTCGGGAGGCAGAGGCAGGTGGATCTTTGAGTTTGAGGCCAACCTGGTGTATAAGAGCTAGTTCCAGGACAGGCTTCAAAGCTACAGACAAACCCTGTCTCGGAAAACCAAACAAACAAAAAACAAAACCCTTCACCGCAAACTTCCCTGGTGCTTGTTACAGTTCACCTCCTACAGACCCACCATGAACTGCTTTCCTTCAGCTAACGCTGCCTTTCCCTGGGATATTTTAGAGCTGTGGTCCTAGCACATTCTTTTGCATCCTTTGGGCTCTCTTAACACACCATGAACTGCTTTCCTTCAGCTAATGCTGCCTTTCCCTGGGATATTTTAGAGCTGTGGTCCTAGCACATTCTTTTGCATCCTTTGGGCTCTCTTAACACGATGTCATCGCACACAGTTTAGTCATTTTGATTGCTGCGTGGTTCTGCACTGTATGGACAAACCACGACATTTCTATCCGCTCATCAATGTTCGGGGTTGGAGTTTGTGGAGTCCCAGGTGTGTGAGCCTATTTCCACCTTGAGCAGAGGTCAGAGAGCTGGAACTTATATTCCTTCAAGGTTATTGTCTGTTTCTCAAACAGAGGTCCCACTTAGATTTGGAGGGAGAGATTATTGTCGATAGGGTTGGCTAATATCCAGACCTTGTATTTCAGGGATAGAAAGTCCAAGGATCCACTAAGTTCCTATTCTTTAGGGAGATGACATAGGGAGTGGTTTGCCTGCAGGATGTTTTGGTCTAGGGTGTGAGTGTGACTTGCCCTCTTGTAGCAACAGAGTGTTTATCTAAGAAGGTAGCCTGAAACCTTCAATTGGTCTGTTCATTTCCTTTTATTATGTATGCTAATGCATGTTTCTTTTCATCTACTCCTACCTTTTGGTATCAGGGGTATTTTAAGCAATTGGAAATTAAACACAGGCGATTTCAGTACTCATTGTAACTCCCTCCTAATACTATCCTATGCTTCTGTTTTATTATTTTTACTTGCGTCTTGTATCCTTTACTAACTCTTCTGAACCCAGTGCCCCTGCCCTGGTAAGTGGTATTTTTCTCGAATCTTGTCTCTGACAGAAGTTTGGGAACTTTGTAATATATGTCATTTTTTTTATAAAATTTGCTTATTTATTTTTATGGTTTTATTTAATTTTTTTATTTTATGTGCATTGGTGTGAAGATGTCAGATCCCCTGGAACTGAAGTTACAGACAGTTGTGAGCTGCCATGTGGATGCTGGGAATTGAACCCGGGTCCTCTGGAAGAGCAGTCAGTGCTCTTAACCTCTGAGCCATCTCTCCAGCCCTATATGTCATTTTTGTTTGTTTCTTTTATATGTTTTCTTAGTTTGGGTTTCTGTTGCTGTGAAGAGGCACCGTGACCACGGCAACTTCTTTTTTGTTGTTGTTGTTTTGTTCTTGAGACAGATTTCTCTGAGTAGCCGTGGCCTACTTTGTAGACCAGGCTGGCCTGAACTTGGAGATCCACCTATTTTCCCTGAAAGTTGGGATAAAAGGTGTGTGCTACTCTGTCTGATTTATCCCAACTCTCATTTAAAAATTTATTATTTTTAGGATGTGCATGTGTGCACCATCGGTGTGCAGGTGTCTGTGTGACATGGTGCATGTATAAAGATCAGAGGTCAATCTTTTTTTTTAAAGATGTATTTATTATGTATCCAGTGTTCTGCCAGCTTGTGTGTCTGCAAGGCAGAAAAGGACACCAGATCCCAGTACAGATGGTTGTGAGCCACATTGTGATTGCTGGAAATTGATCTCAGGACCTCTGGAAGGACAGTCAGTGCTCTTAACCTCTGAGCCATTTCTCCAGCCCCCAGAGGTTAATCTTATAGAGTCAGTTCTACCTTTGGGACCAGGGATCACACTCAGCTCATCATTCTTTTTTAATATTTATTTATTATGTTTACAATATTCTGTCTATGTGTATTTCTGCAGGCCAGAAGAGGGTACCAGATCTCATTACAGATGGTTGTGAGCCACCATGTGGTTGCTGGGAATTGAACTCAGGACCTTTGGAAGAGCAGGCAATGCTCTTAACCTCTGAGCCATCTCTCCAGCCCTCAGGTCATCATTCTTGTGAGCCAAGATCCTTTGACCCACTGAAGATTTCAGTGCCCCCATCTCTCTGCCCTGTAGCCATCACGTGGCCTTACCAGATCTTAACCATAGAAAGTAAAAGGCCGACCTTGAAATCCTCACCCCCCCACACACTTTCCAGGTTGCTGAATCTTTTTAAATAGTAAGGTGATCAGTTCAGAGAATCTGTTGTAGTGACAAGAAGTTGAACTCAGATTATTATTAATGATGCTGTCAACCTTATTTGCTTAAACGTCATTGTGTGAGTGACTCCGGCTCTAACGAGGAGATGCCCAGCAGCGAGGATGTGCTGCAGGCCCCATCTGCCGCATCTGTTAGCCATGGAGGGAAGTTCTTCGTGTGATGGCAGGTAAGATTCTTTAGAGAGGGTTTTGTCTGGAAACATCCCGACTCTCCAACAACAGCTAAGCAGATCTAATTGATCCAGTCAATGGAATAACACTCAGCAATAAAAAAAGAAACCAGGACTAAACACATGGCTTGGCAGTTAAGAGTACTAGCGGCTCCTGTGGAGGACACATGTTTGGTGTGCTGTGCACAGGGATCAGCTCTTCTGACCTTGGTCACCAGAGACACACACGGCGCATAGATGTACTTGTGGATAAAGCACTCATACACGTAAAATCAAATCGCTGTGTGGTGGTGGCACACAACTCTGATCACTCTGGAAGAAGAGGCAGGAGTATCTCTGAGCTTGAGACATGCCTGCCTACCGAGTGAGTTCCAGGAAAACCAGGACTACACAGAGTAACCCTGTCTTGAACAAAAAAAAAAAAAGGAAAAAAAAGAGAAAAAGGTAATAAAGCATATGGGTAGTGCCCATGTTGTTGGCATCTATAGTCTGTTCAGGTGCGCCACGGCATTTCAGGAGACAGTTCCTGGGCTGCAGGTGTGTGAGAGGGAGTACCTTGTCATTAACTGTGGTTGTTACGGGGCACAGTAGATCTCTTGAGCTTGGATTTATGCCTGCTGTCAACAGTTATTTGGTGGTCTCACGTATCTTCTTAAGTCATCATGAGAGGCTTCAAGAAAGTTTCATTATCTATAGGAAATCGCTATCAATCACAGGCATTCAGCACCATGCACCCCTGGACAGCTCCCGGAAGCAGCTCCTTCCGGAACTATATGTCCACTTTCCTGTTTCCTGTCGGAAGCATTTGGTAGTTGCATTCATAGCTGGGAGGTGGACTGCTTTCCGGAGCCGGTAGGCGTTGCAGAACGATTGGCAGCAGGGAGGACCAATAAAATCAGGGGACTGTCGAATGGCGCTGACAGCGTCCAATAGACGCTGGCGTGGGCGGGGCGTGGGCAGCGGCTTGCAGGCCCGGGGGTCTCGGCTGGTCCGCTGCGGCGGGGTCCGGACGGCGCGGCGGTTGGCGGCAGGCGGCAGGCGGCACCGGCCGGAGGCTCTGGGGCCTGGCGGAGGTACGAGGGGCTCGGGGCGGGGCGGGGCCGAGGGGCCGCGCTCCCTAGCGCGGCTGCGCGGGACACACAGTAGGCGCTCAATAAGTGCTCAGCGAGAGAAGGAGCTCGTCGGCCCCCACCCCGCCCCGTCGGCCCCAGGGAGCGGCTGCCCGAGCAATTCTCAGCCCGCATGGCCTCTGGGCCATCCACACACAGCAGGCATTTGTTGGGTGCCTGTTGTATACGCTAGGCCTTGTGTTCACGGTGGGAAGGTCTATTTGTTTTCGGTTTTTTAAAAGTTTACTTAATTATATCATTCATTTTTAATATTTTAAAATCGAAGTTAATTTTAGCCTTACCTTATTTCATCTTACTTTACTTAATTTTATTTCGTTATTTTCTTTAAAAGAAATTCGTTTCAAATTATTTTGTATATGGGTGTGTGCCTGTCTGTCTGTACATCACATGTGGGCGGTGGCCAGAAAAGGGGTCGGATCCCCTGGGGCTGGGTGGAATGCAGGCATTCTTAACTGCTAAGCCGTCTCTCCAGTCCTATTTTATTATTTTTTCATTTAATTATTTTTCTTTTGGAGACAGGGTCTTCCTACATAGCCCAAGCTGCCCTGGAACTTAACTCCCTACCTAGAGCAGGCTGACCTTAAACTCAGAGACCAGCCTGCATCTGCCTCCAAAGTGCTGGGATTAAAGGAGTGTGCATATTTGTTGTGGAGAGTGGTGTGTGCAAAGTCAGGACAACGTGCAGGATCCATTCTCTCTCTTCCTCGCGTCTCTCAGGGTCTTCTCGGGTCCTTAGACTTGGTGTGGCACCTTTATTTACACTTTGAGCTTTGTTTCATTATCTAATTTTTAACTGAATTTATGGTTTATTATTTTATTTTGGATTAGGATCTTGCTGAGTTTTCCAGGCTGATCTCAGACTTGGTGGTAATTCTCCCACCTCATTGTCCCTTGTGCTGAGATTTGTACATGTCCTCGATCTCACGCTGTAGACCTGGCTGACTTTGAACTCAGAGATCCTCCTGTCTCTGCCTCCCATGTGCTGGGATTAAAGGTGTGCGCTGCCCCGGCTGGCCCAGCACAGTTTGTAATTGGTCGTTTTGTGAGAGTGCGCATGTATATAGTCCAGACATCCGTGTCGGTGTCTTCATTGATCTTTCTTCAGTTATAAACAATGGGTGTTCTCTGTATTCGTGTCTGTGCATCCCATATGTGACCAGAAGGGGGCGTCAGTTTCCCAGAGCTGTGGGTGCAGCCGGTGCCCTAACTTTGACATCCTTCCCAGCCTCTGTTTGCACACTGGGGCAAGGTCTCACACTTGAGTCCAGAACTCCTGACTGGGTCAATGTGTGTGCACCACGTCCTGGCCATCAAGGTACCGGACAACTCCAAGTATATAGTTCCTTCTGGTGCCGTAGGAAGGGGGCGGGGCTGGACAGGCCCTGGGAAGGCCCTGACTGCAGGGGAGAGCTGGGGACTGCGGTCAGCAGCCAGGACGACGGTGTTGATGTTTTGTGAGACAGGATCTACAGAATCACATAGGAACAGCCTACACTTTGGCCACCACATCCGCTCAGCCACCTGTCACCTCACGCCTGCTCTGCACCAGGCCTTGAGGTGGGTATCAGGGGTCGGGAGCGTGGCTTAGGTGTCTAGAGGAGGCTGTTCCAACTTCCAGAATATAGGGAGTGGTCAGTGCAGAGGCCCTGGGGCTGGTACAGGCCTGTCGTTCAAGACAGGCAAACTGGTGTGAGGTGAGCTGAGGCCTAACCTCCTGGTAACAGACTGAGTCCCTTGTCAGGGCAGCAGGACCCCAGAGAGTGCCCTGAGAGTGTCCTGACACCGATGGGAGCATTCTGTACCTGTGCACAGCACAGAAGCCACTCGGCCAAGGTGGTTACCAGGCACATGGCAGCAGGGGCCATATGCTAAATAGTATTGAGTTTCATGTTTCCTGCGTGAGTGTGCATGTGCATGTGCGTGTGTGTGAGTGTGCGCGTGTGTGCACATGTGAGTGTGAATTGTGTGAGTGTGCATGTGTGTGCGCATGTGTTGTCCTCAGCCCCTCGCCATCTTGGTTTTGGAGGCAGGGTCTCGGGAACCGCCTGTGAGTCGAGCATGGCTGACCGGTTAGTGACTCCCATGGCTAACGTGGCTGCCGTTGTCCTCACAGCTGCCGGGCAGAGCCATGAGCCCCCAGCCCTGTGGCTGGGGCCGGTAGCCCCTGAAGCTCTGGTGTGTGACTCCATGTGTGGTTTGGCCCTGCGGTGACCGGTGTGACCCTGGTGGCCACCATGACTAAGCTCCTGGTGGCGAAGCTCCTCTGCATGGTGGGCATGTTCTTCCTCATGCTGCTGGGCTCGCTGTTGCCCGTGAAGGTCATTGAGGCCGACTTCGAAAAGGCACACCGCTCGAAAAAGGTCCTCTCTCTGTGTAACACCTTCGGGGGTGGTGTCTTCCTGGCCACGTGTTTCAACGCACTGCTGCCTGCAGTGAGAGACAAGGTGAGACCCTGCAGGTGGGCTGGACGGAGGGCTAGTGGGGGCTCCCTGCTGGGCACATGTGAAGGATTGTCTCACAGAAGGGCCTGGGTAGGCGTGGCCTTCCAGCAGCTGCCTCACCATCAGCGACTTGGGGACTCAGTCCTGCAGCCTGGGCTGTCTCTTTCAAGGCCACAGTGAGCTCAGGAAGTCCTGGGCTGGGGTGTTCTCCTCCGGGGCGTGGGGGGGCTTGGCTCTTTCTGCGAAGCCCCAGCCCATCAGGGCCAGCTTCTGCCTTCTGAACCACAAGCCACTTTCTTTGTCAGTGAGTGTGTGACCTGGCCTCGCCCAGCCCTCAGGTACCTTCCCCTCCTCCAGGCCTGAACTTGTGCAGTGGCCTTGCTAGTCCCTGTCCACTGACACCTCACCGCATTAGGTGTAGGCCCCACGCATCCTTTGGCTCAAGCAGAGTTCACAGATGCTGCCTCTCGTGGTCGGATCCATTGCTGGGAGGGAAGAGGGCGCCCTGTCCCATGGCTGCAGCAGCCCAGGAGGGCGGAGGGCAGCTTTGCATGTGTGTCCTGAGTAGTTGAGTATTTATTGTGTGTGTGCCAGTGCTTGTGGATGCCAGAGGCTTTCTGGAGTCAGTGGGTCCCACGGATTTGAACTCAGAATTTCAGACTTGGCTGCAAGTACCATCACCCTTGGGCCGTCTTGCCACCTCCCCCTCCCCCCCCCCTTTTTTTTTCTAAAAATGCTTTGTTTTTGGCGGTGCTGGTGTCAGAACCTGAGCGAGGAAATGCTCAGGCACACTTGGGCCCCCTGGGTTTCAGCCTTGGTGTGACCTGGGCTGTGTCTTCTGTTGCCTGCCACCACACCAGCTCTGCGTGGCACACACGAGTGACTCCTTCAGGCCGGGTCTCCACGCAGCCCAGGCTGCCCTTGAGCGCCTCCCGAGGGTCCCCTGCCTGGAATGGGAGGCCTGCAGCTGACTCAGCCCCGTTCCCGCAGCTGCGGCAGGTGCTGAGCCTGGGCCACATCAGCACAGACTACCCGCTGGCCGAGACGCTCATGATGGTGGGCTTTTTCCTCACCGTGTTTGTGGAGCAGCTGGTGCTGACCTTCCGCCGGGAGCGGCCGCCTTTCATTGACCTGGAGACCTTCAACGCAGGCTCGGACGCCGGGAGCGACTCGGAGTATGAGAGCCCGTTTGTAGGTGCGGGCAGCCACGGCCGCGGGCTTTTCCCCGAGCCCACAGCGCACACACATGGTGCAGGGCTGCGGCTGCGGGAGCTAGGACGCCCCGGCCCACTGCGGCTGCTCAGCCTGGTATTCGCGCTGTCGGCACACTCGGTGTTCGAGGGCCTGGCGCTGGGGCTGCAGGAGGAGGGTGAGCGTGTGATCAGCCTGTTTGTGGGTGTGGCTGTCCACGAGACGCTGGTGGCCGTGGCCCTGGGCATCAGCATGGCCCGCAGTGCAGTGCCGCTGAGAGACGCAGCCAAGCTGGCAGTGACCGTGAGCGCCATGATCCCTGTTGGCATCGGGCTGGGCCTGGGCATCGAGAGCGCCCGCAGCGTGGGCAGCAGTGTGGCCTCGGCGCTGCTGCAGGGCCTGGCCGGTGGCACCTTCCTTTTCGTCACCTTCCTGGAAATCCTGGCCAAGGAGCTGGAGGAGAGGAGCGAGCAGCTGCTCAAGGTGCTGTTCCTCGTGCTGGGCTATGCCGTCCTGGCCGGCATGGTCTTCCTCAAGTGGTGACACTAGCCTGCCTGTCACCTGCTGCCCACCCGAGCTGTGGGTTTCCACAGGACACACAGGTCACGTCCTGCGCCAGCCACACTCCAGGGCCACGGCCCACACGGGGCTTCCCGCACTCCACCCACTGATAATGCTTTCAAAAGAAGTCTTAAAGTTCTTTACCAAAGCCTTGTGGCCATGTCACCTCATGTCCCCGTCACTCCACCTGTCCCTGCCAACACTGCTGAGCCACCAGGGATGGAGCATGGGGAGCCGCTGCACCCTCCACCCCATGTTCCCAACATGTTCTGTGTAGCGCAGGCCCTGCCCACCATTGTCACCCGAGTTTTTCCAGTTGCTCCAGCATGCCGTGTGACAGGTGCATCAAATGAGCAAGGACCTCCTTCCCAGGGGACGGCCCAGCACTGGCCGGGCCCTCAGGAACCCACTCTTGCTCCCAGAGTGGATGGGGGCCGCGACTCCAGGGCCAAGCGTGTGGTCTCCTGGGAGGGAGTGGGACGTGGAGAGTGGCTTGGTGGTCATGTCTGAGTTACGTCCTCACCACTGGGGTCTCCAAAAGACACAAGGGAAGACTCCCAGGATGCAGGCAGGAACTCAGCTCCTAGCAACCATGGTGCCTGTCGCCATGGCAACACTAGCATCCTGGGACAACCTGAGTGAGAACTCTTCCTCTGGGGACTTAAGGCTACCCCTTTTCATGACCTTGGCTCTGTCCACCAGGCACCACCTCAACATTGTCCCCTTGGTGGCTGGATGTCAGACTCCTACCTAGTGCCCCATCACCATGGCAAGGTGACCCCCTGCCTGGGTCCTACTCAGAAGATATGAGGTACAAAGAACAGGGCCTGCCGGGCGGTGGTGGCGCACGCCTTTAATCCCAGCACTCGGGAGGCAGAGGCAGGCGGATCTCTGTGAGTTCGAGACCAGCCTGGGCTACAAGAGCTAGTTCCAGGACAGGCTCCAAAACCACAGAGAAACCCTGTCTCTAAAAACAAAAAGCAAAAAAAAAAAAACAGGGCCTTGGGGACAACCGGGCCTTAGGCGGTGTCCCCAGAGCCCCAGGGCCGGGGCCACCTCAGTGCTGTAATAAGCCAGGGTTCACATGGCACTTCCAGACATCAGGGCGTGCGGGACCTGGTGCCTCCAGGGAGGAACCAACTGTTGATACCATGAAGTCTAACCCCGTCCCTGCAGGTGTGGGGACACGCCCACAGTGCCACCTGGCACTCCCCTAGTGCTTTTCTTACGCCCTCCACATAACACCCATAGGACATCTAAGTGTTCCACATCTTCCCTTGAGCCCAGGTGAGCCCCATGGAGCCACTGTGCCAGCGCAGGTGACAAAAGACCATACCCGACCGAGTAGGACGTGCCTGATCCCTGTCTGACCATCCCAGCAGGAAGACTGTACCCCCTATGGCTGCATTAAGTGGGACCCTTTCCCCAGCACCAACTACTCTGCCCCTGGTAACACCAGCAAGCCTGTGTGCCTGTCACCATGGACCTGGTCCCCTCCCCATCAATCCTCTGATCTCTGAGAGTCATCCCAAGCACCAGCTCCCTGGCAACTGTGGGAGCTTCTGCCTCCCCTACAGACCTTCGGGTCCAGGTAGCAGCATCCTTGGAGGGGTGGGGATCCCAGGCCCAGGAGACATCCGCCATCACTCCTCAGGCCTGCCTGGCCACGGGTGTAGTGGGCAAAGAAGTGGGCCTGGGAACTCACGAGGCCCTCGGGCTCCCCGTGCTGTGGACTAGGACTCGAGCAGGTCACGGTCTGGAGCTTATGTCAGTGAAACCAGTCACATCTCATATTGGAGTGCAAAGAAGCAGGGTGAGCATCCTGCCTGGCACCACACTGACCCCTCCCCGGGGTGGTCCCTCTGACCGCGCAGGTATAACTGGAGAGGTGGTACCGCCCATGGCCACCCACACACACCGCCTCCTGTGGGGACACAGCAGGGAGAAAGCGGGATGTGAGGAGAGGGTGGGGAGGGCGGCCCAACTTCACTGCTGATCTGTAATAACATGTCAGCCTCTCAGGGCGTGTTTGTGTTCCACTAACAGAAGTTATTAGTGCAGCAGGCGAGATCAGCAGGCAGCTCCTGGCGCCCTGCCTCTCTCGCTGCTGCAGGGGGCCAGGACAGCCATTGCCTGCATCCCACCCGCCCAAGGGAGCACCTCAGTCTGGGTTCCCCCATGGTGGGGGGGCTGGGGCCTTCTGGGTGTCTGAGGACTCCACCTGCCCTAGGAAGCACCTCAGTCTGGGTTCCCCCATGGGGGTTGGGGCCTTTTGTGTGTCGGCAGACTCCACTTGCCCTTACCCAGGAGCTCCCTGATCTGGGACAAACACGTGTCCCAGATGTCTCCCTGAGTCTTCCAGGGGAGGGGGGGTCACACATGTAAGTTGTCCCCATGCCCCCGTGTACTTAGGAAGCTGCCATTCAGCTGAGAGGAATGAAGTGAACACGTCAGTATCATCAGGTACTGTCCCCACAGAAGGGAGAAATGTCAAGGGACAAGGCTGATAAAGAACTCAGTGGGCAGGGGGGAGTTGTATCATCAGGTACTGTCCCCACAGAAGGGAGAAATGTCAAGGGACAAGGCTGATAAAGAACTCAGTGGGCAGGGGGGAGTTGTATCATCAGGTACTGTCCCCACAGAAGGGAGAAATGTCAAGGGACAAGGCTGATAAAGAACTCAGTGGGCAGGGGGGAGTTGTCACTAAGCCTGAGACAGAACTGACTCCTGCCAATTGTCCTGCTCCTCCAGGTGCTCAGTGGCACTTGTGCAGGCACAGGTGTGTGCTCCCCCCATGTAAAAAAAATGAGGGTTTTTTTGATTTGGGGGGTTTTACTTTGTTTTTGTTTTGAGACAGGGTTTCTCTTTGTAGCCCTGCCTGTCCTGGAACTCGTGCTGTAGACCAGGCTGACCTCGAACTCACAGAGATCCGCCTGCCACCCAGCTAAGAAAATAGTTTTTAAACCGGGCATAATATCCATGACTAATCCCAGCATTCCAGAGGCAGAGGCTGGTGGATATCTGTGAGTTCCAGGCCAGCCTAATCTACAAAGTGAGCACTGTCTCAAAAAATACAATTAGTGGGGCTGGAGCGATGGCTCAGTGGTTAGAACACTGGCTCCTCTTCCAGAGGACCCGGGTTCAATTCCCAGCACCCACATGGCAGTTCCAGAAAATTTAACACCCTCACACAGATATACATGCAGGCAAAACACCAAGGCACATAAAATATAAAGAAAAAAATAAAATAAGGATTTGAACTATTTTTGGTCTATTTTGTTTTTGTGAGTGGATGTTTTGCATCCATGTTGTCTTTGCACAACGTGTGTCTCCAGTCCCCAAGGAGACCAGGAGATGACATCATCCGTCTCCACAGAGTCCAGGCTGGTCGGGGCAGCACGTCTAGCTGCTGTCTCAGACAAAATACTGGGCTCCAAAATGCCAGTCCATGTATTTTGGGATTTTCTTTGTGTGGCTGGTGTGTGTGTGTGTCTGCAGTGCCTGCAGAGGTCTGAAGGTAGCGTCAGGAGTAACAGATGGTTGTGAGGCACCATGTCCTCTGAGAGGGGCCAACACTAACCACTGAGCTACCCACTGCCCTCCCTCTCCTTGATGTTTCAGGCTGCATCAGCACAGTGGGGCTTGCAGTTGCAATGCCTCAGCCTCCCTGGTGCTGCCCTGGCAGGGTCGAACCATGCTGCTAGATAGATTTGGGTTCTGAGAATCTTTTTCAGGTCCTGTTGGTAAACACTTCATGACTTCATGGTTGAGCAATCTCCCCAGGCCCTTTCTGCAGCCCCTTCTGCTGGTGGGGGCAGAGCAGGACTTGGTAGGCAGACTAGAACTCCAGACTGCGGTGTGGGCTGCCTAGCCTCTAGGGCTCCTGAGCTCCTGTGCCCAGATACCTGCCCTACACAGCTCTGCAAGGTGGGGCAGAACGCAATACCCCAAGTCCCAGCCAGCCACAGAGCCCTGCTGTGGGAGGAGACAGGAACCGAGCCTGTCTCCAGTGGCTCCTGATCCCAGAGCCTGGCCTGGCGTCTATAAATAGCATCAGTATGTGGACAGGCACCTCCATGTGAGTCAGCCTGGGCTGATACTTGAAGGAGCCAGGGAGCTGGCCAGAGCTGGGCTTAGCGCTCACTGTTGGTCTCTTAGGGAAGCCAGGTGGCCAGGAGCCCAGTCAGAGGAAGCTTGACTGCTCGCCCCAAGCCTCCCCCTCCTCCATGCCCAGCGCCTGAGAAAGGGGGCCACTCTGTGCGTTTGTTCCCAGCTACTGAGGGGTGATGGCAGGAGCTCCTGGGGTGCTTCTGTGGGACAGAGGTTTTACTTTCCATCTCTGGACTCAGGGTAGGAGGAACGGAGACACCGTCTGAGGGTCCCCGCAGTGCAAGGGTAGGAGGGAGGTGAATTCTTAGCTCTAGGCAGCCCAGGTTGAGGCACTTACAGGAAAAGGAGAACTGGACCATGAGATCCTTGAACACACACACCAAACTGGACTATGACCCAGGAAGAAGGAGCCACTTAGAATTGAGGAGAGGGCCAGGTGGGGGCGGCACACACCTTTAACCCCAGCACCCAGGAGGCAGAGGCAGGCGGATCTCTGTGAATTTGAGGCCAACCTGGGCTACAGAACAGTTCCTGGACAGTCAGAGCAGCATAAAGAGATCCTGCTCTGAAAACAAAACAACAAAAGAACTGAGGAGAGGGGAAGCAGGAGGTGGGCGGGGATGGGGGAAACACAGCGGAGGGCTAAGTGGAGCCCCAGAGCACACGGTTTCTATCCCAGTAAGGAGGGCCAGCCTAATCTACAGAGCAAGACCATGTCACAAACAAAACATTTTCTTTCTTTCTCTCTTTTGTCTTTTCTTTCTTTTCTTTTCTTTTTTTTTTTTTGACAGGTTTTCTCTAAATGTACCCCTGGCTGTTCTGGAACTCGCTTTGTGGACCAGGCTGTCCTCAAACTCACAGAGATCCACTTGCCTCTTCCTCCAGAGTGCTAGGATTAAAGGCTACCCCCACTAGGTTTTAAAATAAAATTTAAATTACATTTTATTTATCAGTTTTTCTGTGTGTGTGTTGAAGTCAGAGAACAATTTGGGACTGGCTCTCTCCACCCACCAAGTGAGTCCCAGAGATCCAGCTCCGGCTATCAGGCTTGGCAGCAAGCCCCTTTCTCAGCCGAGCCCTCTTGCTGGTCCAACAAAGTAAAGTTCTGCTCCGTTTTCCTGCGATGTGGGCGTGGAGCCAGGGCCTCAGCATGTTACCCTGAACTACATACCAGAAGAACAATGGGGTTTTATCTTTTTCTCTTTTCTTCTTTGTTTGTTTGAGACAGTCTCTGTAGCTGAGTCTGATTCTGGACTCCTGGTTCTCCTGCTGTCTCCAGTGCTGGTAGTAGACAGGCCGGCACCACACTGCCTGTGCCTGCGGTGCTGGGAATGGACCCCAGGGCTGCCGGGCAAGCAGAGCTTCTACCCTGTGAACGACAGCCCCAATGACGGGTTTCTTTGTGCTGTTTTGCCTTTTAGTCTCTCTGACTCTCCTTTGCTTCCATCCCCGCCCCCAGCCCCCCCCCCCACGCCCCTGCCCCAGGAGTCTTCTACTCTGTAGCCCGGACTGTCTTTAAACTCACAACTGTCCCCCTGCCTTCACCTCCCCAGTCTGACTGACATCTTATTCCATCACCCTCTGCGTCTTGCTGATCCGACCTGGACCATGCACCGCCCCCCACCCCCATCCTCAGCGCCTCGCTGATCCGACCTGGACCACGCACCCCCCATCCTCAGTTCTCCCTTTTGCAGTTTGGGTGACCCCCAAACACCGTCCATCGTGGCTCCAGGACCGTACATGGCGGGTCCTGTCACCCACCCGTGTCCCCTGGGGTGCAGGTAGCCACGTGGATCGGGTGGGTGTGGATGTCCGGATGCCCAGCGCTCGGCTTGCCCCCCAGCGGCTGATGGACACCCAGGGCGGGCTTGGCGGTGACCTTGGTCTGCAAGGGCCCGGGCCCGGGTCGCGGCGGGCGGGGCGGGCGGGGCGGAGCGCGGCTGGGGCGGGGACATCGGGACTGCGGCGGCGCGGACAGCAGCGCAGACGGGGACCACAGCGGCCCAGGTAGGCGGCAGGGCGGCCGCGGCCACCGAGGGTGGGGAGGGGTCCCCAGGCCACCATGATCCCTTTGTTCCGGCCCACCCTCCCAGGCCACCGCGCCAGGTCCTGCGTGTCCCCGGTCGTCCTGTAGCCACCATGGACAGCTCCCGGTCGCCCCACCCCTGCCTGGCCACGCAGAGCATCGCCCTGGACCCCTGAGGGCCTTGTCCCCTCATCCAAGCCCTCTGCGATCTGCCCGCTGAAGCCCAGGTCCCTCACCGCCACCCATAGAGCCCCGTGCCCTCGCGACCAAGCGCCTCTCAGGACTCCTTCTCTCTGGTCAGTCCCCTCCTGACTCCCAGGGAGCACCCCTTTCCTTTGAGTCCCTAAAACTGCCCGTTTTCCATCATGGCCCCTCCTCAGTCTGCAGCCCCTAGGTCAGTCACCCCCGTTAGTCAGCAACCCCGCCCCCAGACCCTCCCCTGGCCAAGGCTTCTTGCACCTGAGGTGGCTTCAGGGTACCAGGGCGCTGTGCTGCTGTCCTGTGGTCAGGAGAAGGGGTTTTGGCCAGGCTGGCCCAGGCCTGGGGTGACTCAGACAGAGTGGCCAAGCTCCTCAGAGCCCCCCAGGACACAGCAGCTGAGCCAGGCCCAGCTTTGAGTCCCTCTGAGACATGCCACCCCCCAGCTCACATGACCTTGAGCAAAAGCCCTCTCCCCTGTCCCCAAAGGAGCAAGATCCCCCATCCCCAAAGGAGCAAGACCTGGATTGTGCAGGACCCTCCTAGTCGGGGAACCGAGACCTCAGGACCTCTCTGGTGGCCATCCCTGCCTGGCACTGGGCCACGGTCCCCACCACCAGGAAGGGATGCACTTGGGCGGTGCAGATCCCACCTGCATTTGCCACCTTGGATGCACTCAGGCCAGTGGGGATGGCGTCACTTAGTGCACTGCTCTAGTTAGCCATGAGAGAAATGCGAAGTTAGCTGGACTCAGGGCAGCCCAGGCCGGCCCCTCCCAGCTCCTCCTGGGCCAAGAAGTGCCTTGGGTAGAGTCTGGGTACAGTTTGAGTTCGTCTCCAGCTTGAGAAGATTTTGGGATGTGTCACCAGGGTTCTGTCCTGGCATCCAGTGCCTTTGGTGGCCCTGAATGTCCTCTCAGACCCCACGGAGGACCTGGTCACTGTGACTGTGGAGACTTGTCAGGGACTGTGCCCCAGGCACTGTCCCCAGCCATATCCCTGTGAGCTATCCTAGGTCGGGCTCCCAGCTCACAGGAGGGAAACTGAATTCCAAGGACATTGTCACTTTCCTGTGTCATACTCCCAGGGTCTGACTCTGGTGCTGTCCTTGGGACTTTCCCCGCACGTACACACTGAGGAAGAGAAAAAGGGGTCTTGATGAGGTCAGTCGTCACGGGAACAGGCCTTCCGCATGCTGCCCTCCACATTCTTCCTCACCTCCAGACTTCAGAAGTGTCCACGCTGTGCTCTGAGGAAAGACAGGAGAGAAACCCTAAGGAATCCCTGGCTGGGAGTCACGTTCAGCACACAGCGGCCTGAGCAGGGCCCAAGGCACAGGCCTAGGGAATAGGGAGTCCCGGGAGTCCCGCTCGGCCTGGGCTGGGAGTCCCCATGTCCCAGAAGTTGCTTCCAGGGACTCGGGGTCAGGATTTACACATCTGATTCCTGGATGTCAGTGAGAGCCACTTATGAGGCAGAGAAGCCCTTTCCCGGGGCCAGTCCCCAGGGCCAGGCCGGAAGCCCGTCTTCAGGACATCCAGAACTGAGATCCTCACTGTGCTGTTGGGCTTCTTGTTGGTGGAGATGGCAGTTTTCTGGTTCTGATGTTTGTTTGCTTTTGTTGTTTGTTTTTGGTTTTTCGAGATAGGGCTTCTCTGTGTAACAGTCCTGGCTGTCCTGGAACTCGCTCTGTAAACCAGGCTGGACTCCAACTCAGAGATCCACCAGCCTCTGCCTCCCGAGTGCCAGGCAGTAGTGGTGCACACCTTTAATCTCAGCACTCTGTCTAAAAGTGTATGCCACCACAATGACGTTAATTTTTTGCTGTTGTTTTTTAGACAGAGTCTCACTCTGTAGTCGAGAGAGTGGTCCAGAATTCACTATCCCCCTGCCTCAGTCTCTCCAGCTCTGGTCTCATCACAGCTGATTTTCACAACGGGATTCTTTTCCTTCATTGTTCTCCTGTATATGTGTGCAGTACCTGCAGAAGCCAGAAGAGAGCGTTGGGCCACAGAGGGTTGTGAACTGCCATGTGGGTGTTGGGAACTGAACTTGGGTTCTCTGCAAGATCAGCCAGTACTTTAACCTTCAAATTACCTCTCTAGCACCCCACCTTGAGTTTTTTGAGACAGGGTCTGTTACATGTAAGGATGGGGCAGGAAGAAGACGAAGCTGAGGCTCTGAGTCGTTTGCACTGATGTGGAGCAGGAGCTGGGTGGAAGCCAGGCCTGAAGTGGGACCCTGAGCCTGTGCTGAGTGTGAGCGTTTCCTGGTCTCATCAGCACTGTATCCAAACTCAGAGTCCCCTTGGGACCTCTGGGCCTTGGAGCTGAGGGGTTGGCAGCAAGTTCCCCTGCAGAGTCAGCAGGGGCATCCGGGAGAGCCACCTGGGAGACACTTGGGTGGGATGCAGGAGGGACCAACACCTCCGCGTCCTGACAGCTGGGACAGAGGGCTATCCTGGGCTCAGGTGGCTTCCCACATCTCACTGTCCCTTCTCCAACAGGGTCGGTCTGGGGTTCTAGCAGCCGGCCCTGTGAACCCAGCCGGCTTCGGAGAAGATGCCGGAACAGAGCAACGACTACCGCGTGGTTGTGTTTGGTGCAGGCGGGGTTGGCAAGAGCTCGCTGGTGCTCCGCTTTGTGAAGGGGACGTTCCGTGACACCTACATCCCTACCATAGAGGACACGTACCGACAGGTGATCAGCTGTGACAAGAGCGTGTGCACACTGCAGATTACGGACACAACCGGCAGCCACCAGTTCCCCGCCATGCAGCGGCTGTCCATCTCCAAGGGCCACGCCTTCATCCTGGTGTTCTCGGTGACCAGCAAGCAATCGCTGGACGAGCTGAGCCCCATCTACAAGCTGATCGTGCAGATCAAGGGCAGCGTGGAGGACATCCCCATTATGCTGGTAGGGAACAAGTGCGACGAGACGCAGCGGGAGGTGCACACCCGCGAGGCCCAGGCCGTGGCACAGGAGTGGAAGTGCGCCTTCATGGAGACCTCGGCCAAGATGAACTACAATGTGAAGGAGCTGTTCCAGGAGCTGCTGACGCTCGAGACGCGCCGCAGCGTCAGCCTCAGCGTGGACGGCAAGCGCTCCAGCAAGCAGAAGAGGGCTGACCGCATCAAGGGCAAGTGCGCGCTCATGTGAGCCGGCCAGAACCGGCTAGGGCCTCCAGGGCTCCTGCTCCCCTCCCCCTCCCTCTTTCCCTCCCTCCCTCCCTTTCTCCTCCTTCCCTCCTTCTCTTGCTCCTTCTCTCTACTCCCCTTCTTCCCTCCCTCTCCCTCCTCCCCTCTCCTTCTGCTCCTCCTTTCCCTCTTCCTACTCCTCCCCTCCTTCTTCCTACTTCTCCCTGCCCTCCTTCCTTCCCCCCTGTCCTCCACCTCCTTCCTCCTTCTTCCCTCCCTTCCCTCCCATTCCATTCCTCCTCTTCTTCCTTCGTGGCTTCCTCCATCTCTCTTCCCACACCACCAGCCCACAGTAGGGTTGAGCTCCACCCCAGTCCCTTCACACCTCCATCCGCTATCAACCCTTGCTGACACCTCCCTCTTTCTCTCTGTCCATGCCCCCCCCGTTCTATCTGTACCCCACATTCCAGCAAGGACCAGAGAGGCTGCCTTGCCTCTTAGTCTCTGTCCCTTTCCAGGGGTGTTCCCAGTCACACCCACACCCTGTCCCCCACATTCTATCACTGTGACCTCTTACATCTTATTTCCTTCACCTGGTCCTGTCTGTTCCCTGTGACCCCTGACCTGAACCCTTCCCTGGGTCCAGAACACACCCAGTAATCTCCTGCAGCACACCAGGGTGGATGGGCCCACGGGCTGGGCCTCAGGCCACCAGGCAATAAACAGAGCCTGCAGCAATGCCCTGCCAGCCCCAAGCGCCACCCCTGGAGCAGCAGACACCCACAGCACAAGCCCAGGACTGTCCTCAGCAGAGGCACAAGGGGACCAGAGCCTGGAGCGTGGGATGGCTGCCTGGAGGCTACCCATCTGGACACTGGACTTCTACGGAGACAGTAGTGCCTCAACGGTGACCCCAAGTTGGGGTTTGGGGTGCTGAGGAAGGGTGCCCAGCTGAGAGCCCATTGGTGAAGCCCCCATGTGGGGTGGTGGGACTAGTTCCTGCTGCCGCAGGGCCCTGACAGACCCTGAGCGCCTTTGCTGGTTGTTCGTACCCAGAGACCGTTCCCCGCGTGTGCCCTGAGTCCCGGAGCCTCTGTGGTATCTGCGAGACTGTCCAGGACACTTGAGTGGCACTGGCTCCTGGGCCTGTGTCCCACCCAAATGAGGGTGACTGTAGAATCCTATGTTCATGTGACTTTGTGTGTGTGTGACGGGTGTTTGTTTGTCTTGGGATAGAGTGTTTCTGTGCCATTCTGTGCCCTTAGCGAGAGCACAGTGTGGATGGTGGCCGGGAGAGTGGCACCTAGACATTGTGGTCTTCCTGTATGGACTGTGTGTTCAGGAGTGGGCAGCAATGGATTTGACAACTTGTCTGTTTGGCCGTCTGAGGAGCACCAGGTCCTGTTCCAGGCTGTGGCAAGCTGGCCTGTGGCTCAGTCAGCTAGTGTTGTGGAACAAGAGTCAGAGATGCTGGCACTGGGCCTCAGAGATGCTGGCGCTGGGCCTCAGTGCATGTGGTCTTTACCTCTCGGGGACAGCAGGCCAGGCTGGGGCTGGGGCAAGCTGGGTCCTCTGTTGTGTGTGTGTGTGTGAGAGAGAGAGAGACAGAGAGAGAGAGACAGAGGGCCAGAGAGGCAGAAAGACAGCTGCAGCCGGATGCCAAGGGGGGTCCAGACCTTAGTGGGGTCTCTGTCTCCTGCACACAGGGCGAATCACAGCCTGAAGCCTGAGTCTGAGTGTAGCTGAGCCCTGATCTCCAGCCAGGCCACGGCCCCCACAGCCGCCGCCTGTTCCCTAGCCTCGGAAGCGGCTCCTGGCTGGACAGGGGGTCACAGCCCTTTCTCAGGGACACACCCTGATAGCACAATCTCTGGGCCACCCCAAGCCTCTCCTGGCTGGCCTTGCCCATCCTGGGAATACCAGGCTGGGTGGCAGGGGAGGCGGGAGCCCGCCCTGGCTGCCGGCCAACCTGCCCAGGCTTCTCTGGTGCTGGGGACCCCGCCAGGCCTCGCTTGCTGTGACCCACCCCTACCCCCGCATGTGGGAGCCCCGCCCCACGTGGGGTCTGTGTACCGTTCGCTGTAGACCTTGTCTTCCGCAATAAACATGTGGATCCTGCCTCCCCTGTTGCCGTGGCTTCTGTGCACCACTAGGGAGGGCTGGTGACGGAGGGGGGGGGGAGATGGAGGAGATGAGGGGTTGTAATGGATGGGGCACCCAAGACCACAAAGAAGCTTATTGGGTCAGTGAGAGCACCCACCTTTCCTGCCCAGTCTCTGCCCAGGGCAGACTGGGAAAGCTCGTGGGCTCACTGTGTAGTTGGCACCACTGTATACCAGCTGGAGCCACTGAGTGTGGTTACTCCCACAATCCCTCCCTCTGATCCCAGAGGCCACATAGGGAGGCTAAGAATGGTGACTGCTCCTGCCAAGGAGCCAAGGTCAACTCCAAGCAGCCCTTTAACAAATCGGGCTTCCTGAAACCCAGCCAAGGGAGCCTAGAAGAAAGAATCTGCTTTCAGTCTAGGACAGAAATCACAAGGTTCTGTCTCCAACATTTGGGGAGGGGGGAAGACCCTGCCTCAAAGAAATAGGCAGAAAGTGAAAGGGGAGGTCACTGACAGCCCCTCACCGGCCTCTGCCGTGTGCACACATCAGCACACATGCATATGCATGTGCACAAACACACATGCACACACATGTGTAAACATAACACACACACAGAGGCATGCACATGGACGCACACACGTGAATGTTGGAGGTGGAGCAGACCAGTCCCTCCAGCTTTGCAGTGAATCAGAGGGCGGCCTGGGTGGTGATGGCACACACCTTTAACCCCAGCACTCAGGAGGCAGAGGCAGGCGGATCTCTGAGTTCCAGCCTGGGCTACAGAGCAAGTTCCAGGACAGGCTCCAGAGCTACAGAGAAACCCTGTCTCGAAAAATAAAAACAAAACAACAAAAACAAAAACACACAAGAAAACAAAAAACCTATCTCACAGTGATCCTGCTGCCCCAGCTTCCTGACCACTAGGAGACAGTGAGCATCATCATAGCATCCATGGTGTTTGTTTGAACATTTATCATGTGTGTGCACATGTGTGTGCTGGTCAGACACGGAAGTCCGTGTTCTCCTTCCAACACGTGGGCCATGAGCCCTGGAGCTTGAACTCAGGCCTCAGACTTTGCCATCCGTCCATGCACTGAGTGTCTTGTCGGTCCTGGTGTAATATTTTGGTTTGGCTTTTTGAGAGGTATAATGTTTTGTTGTTGTTTTTCTTTTTGTTTTTCCAGACAGGGTTTCTCTGTGTAACCCTGGCTGTGCTGGAACTCTCTCTGTAGACCAGGCTGGCCTCAAACTCGGAGATCTGCCTGCCTCTGCCTCCCGAGTGCTGGGGTTAGAGGAGTGTGCCACCACCACCCAGACGAAGGTTTTTAAAGATGACAGAATCATAGAAACAGGCTGACGTGGTGGCAGCCACACCTTTAATCCCAGCACTCGGAGGAAGACGGAGGGGTGGGTTATGCCACCGCCAGTCTGTGAGTTTGAGGCCAGCCTGATCTACTACGTAATGAGACACTTAAAAAAATAACATAAAATGGGGCTGGAGAGGTGGTTAAGAGCACTGGCTGCTTTTCTAGACGACTGGGGCTCCATTCCCAGCACCCAGGCTCAAGGGATCCCATGCTCTTTTCTGATCTCTGTGGGCCTTCTACAACATGGTATACACACAGACACACAGACACACAGACACACACACACACACTCATACATGTACGCAGAGGCAAGACATCAGCACATTATGGAAAAAATAAAAACAAAATAAAGTAAATCATGGAGATGGAAGAGTGGTGGAGTTCGACCCCTAGGAAAGCGGGTGTGTCCACGGCAATAGCTGTTAGGGCTCCCTCTGGTGGCAGCTTGGCTCAGTCCTGCCTTCTGGGCCTACTTAAAAGTGCATGCAAAAAATATGTTAATTTTTTTGTGAAATACATTTTAGAAAATTTATGTGTGTGTGCAGGCGCGTACGTGCACGACTATGTACGCTTGCTCCAGCATGTGTGTGGGAGTCAGACACCTTGTGACAGTCGGTTCTTCCCGTCCACTCTATGAGCCGTGGGAATTGAACGGGGTCCTCAGGCTTGGTGGGACATGCTTTTCCGGTTTAGTGCTTTTATTTATTTGTTTATTCATTTATTTACTTTTAACTTATGAATATGTATGCCTGCGTGAGGATGTAGGATCCCCTGGAACTGGAGTTATAGACACTTGTGAGCTGTCTGTCATGTGGGTCAGGGAAGTGAACCCCGAGTCCATCTGGAAGAGCAGCCAGAGCTTGCAATCTCTAAGCAATCTCTCGAGCATTAGTTAGTTTTTGAAACAGGGTCTCCTGCAGCCTGTTTCAATGACCTCAAACCTGGAGCAGTCCTCATTCCTCATTCTCCTAGGTGTTGGAACATTAGGTGAGTGACATCAAGCCCAGCTCTGCATCTAAACCACATCACCTGGTGGGCCACAAACAGGTGACTTCTACAGTGGTTCCTGTTGAGGGTCTGGGAACAGCTTGGGTGGGCGTGCCAGTCCGGAAGGGAAGAACGCGACAGGAAGGTCCTGGGTTTCTCTGCACAACGCGAGCCTGTGTGTGTGACCGCACGGTTGCTTCAGGGATGCCCAGCGGGCAGACTGGCAGCTGGTAATCACAGAACGTCAGTCCAGAGAAATCTGAGGTCACCCACCAAGAGGCCCCTGATCAGCCCCCGATCGGCCTTTCCCTCAGGGACATCCCAGACATTTCTACAGTTCCAGGGGAGTTCGGGGACAAAGCAGACCCACGCTCGGTCTGAGGCATGATTCCCTGGTTCCACCGCAGCACACAGGAGGTTTGCAGTCAGTCTTGGCTCCACAGAGAGTTCAAGGCCAGCTTGGGCAGTTTAGTGCTCTTTCTCAAAATAAAAAAGAGGGGCCGGGAGGTTGTGGTGCACACCTTTAATCCAGCACTCGGGAGGCAGAAGCACATGGATCTCGGTGTGTTCGAGGACGGCCTCATCTACAGAGGAAGTGACAGGACAGCCAGGGTTATGTAGAGAAACCCTGGCCGGGGGGTGGGGGTTGGGGGTGAGGGAGGATGAGGGAGGTTGGCTGAGGCCATGACCCAAGCTCAATACTACAAAAATAAAAAAAAATCAACTAATATAGAGAGAAAAATAGAGATAATACAGAATATACAAGCAAATGAAAAATTGTTACTAGCGCCATCATAACCTGGGTCCCCGCTCGAATTCGAACTCGAGCCTCGAAAACCACAGGCCGGCGTGCCTCCTGCCCCTGGCTCTCCCGCTTGGGTTCCGTACACACACGGGTGTTTTTCTAAAGCAGGTGCGAAAGCGGTGGGCAGCGGGGGTGGATACTACCACAATACGTGATACTCATGCGTGAAAACGTCATAATGAAACCCATTATACTGCACAATGAATACACACCAGTAAAATAAGCGCAAAAAAAGCCAAACCCAAACCAAAACACAGGCCTGACGTCACGCAGCCCCTCTACTGAGAGGCCCCTCCCCGTACACCATTCTTGCCAATCTTAGGCAGCGTAACCCCGCCCTCAAGTTCACGAATGGCTTCTGGATGTGCCACTCCTGGATATGCCTCGCCCCCTCACACCCGAAGCCCTGCCCCAGTCCCCAAGGCTAAGCCTACCAGACTGTCGGCCCAAAGCTCCGCCTCCGGCCCCAGCCTCCGCCGTCCTGGCTTCGGATTGGTCTGGATGTTACAGAGGCGCCGCCCTTATCGCGGTGGCCCCGCCCCGTGGAAGAACCCTCTCCAGGCCCCGCGGTGCATTTGGCTGAGAGACGGCTGAGACACCTGCTGGAGACAGGTGAGCTGGGCCTGCTGAGGAGAATCGGGGTGCATAGAAGAGTGGGTTGCATCGGAGAGGACGGGGCAGTGCAGCCAGGGAGGAGTGAGGTGCAGCCAGGGACGATTGGAGCGCGGCCGTGAAAGAGTGGGGTGCAGTTAGAGGAATGGGGTGCATTTAGGGGGGAATAGGATGAAGTCAGACAAGAGTGGGGTGTATTCAGATGATAG
This sequence comes from Microtus pennsylvanicus, assembly GCF_037038515.1. Taxonomy (NCBI): domain Eukaryota; kingdom Metazoa; phylum Chordata; class Mammalia; order Rodentia; family Cricetidae; genus Microtus; species Microtus pennsylvanicus. Next base: position 1,188,367 of record NC_134584.1, read on the forward strand.
GAGGCATGCGATGAGTGACAGAAGGGTGGGGTACAGTCAGGCGAGTGGGGTACATTATGAAGGAGCCGGGGAGGAGTGGGCAGCAGTCGGGGACGAATGGGGTACAGTTGGGGACGAGTTTGTGCGGTAGGGGAGGAATGGGGTCCAGTCAAAAAGGAATGGGGCACTACCTGTTTGCTGTCTAATTGCACATGGGACCAGCACCTTGGCCGCAAGGACCTTTCTTCCTCTCAGGGACAGAGGTCCACAGGCTTAGATCTTGGGGCGCACGAAGCTCCAATGGCTGTTTTAGAAACTCCCTGTGGGAGTTTTGGTGGTACACCTCTGCTACTGGCGGATGTGAGGCTGTTGGCGGCTGGGGGTGCAGTAATGGCTGAACTGGGGCTGTGGGGTCTGAGAGCCTGCGACTGTTGCTCCAGGCCCTGTCCTCTCAGTGGCTTTGGGACTCTGGTCCTGATGTTCAAAGGAGTGCAGTAGCAGCTAGCCTTGGGCAGGCTCCCTGCAGTGTCCAACCAGAGATTTATGGGCTGAATGCATCCTGGTGCATCAAGAAGGCTGTGAGGGCCAAGGTGAGTGTGAGGTCAGGTTGTCACCAAAAGACAAAAAGTAATGGCCCTTGACCCCGCCAGGCCACCTTGGTTTGAGGCCAGCCTGGGCTACATAGTGCGTTCCAGGACAGGCAGTGCTTCGCAGTGAGACTGTCTCTGAATAACAACAGTTCACTGACAGCTAGGTGTGAGGTTACCTTCTAGCCTGGGTGACTGCTGAGGGGACATTGGGTCATATTCAGGGTTCTGTGTGGCCACCTCAAATCAGTGAGGCCCTGACATGCAGTGGGTGGAGGCCTGAGATTCTACACAGCACTTTGAGAGCCCAGAGCATCCCCTCGAGAATGAAGGGCCGGAGGCCATGCACAAAGCCTAGGAAACAGCTCGCTAGCTGAGAGGTACCCAGTCAGGTGAAGGTGTGTGGATCGGGACAGCGCTTCCCAGATTCCCCCAAGGTGCTCTGCAGTGCTGGGACTCAGGCGATACCATACGATATGATTCCCAGCCACCCATACCGTGGCTCTTCCAGGTGACTTGCTTTGTTTTGCTTTTAAGACAAAGTCTTCGGTAGCCCAGGCTTATTCCAAGTCCATACTGAGCTCAGAGGGACCTTGACTCCTGATCCTCCTGTCTCTTTCTTGATTACAGGCATAGGTCTGTGTAGCCCCCACCTTTCTTCCCCCCTTCTGAAACAGGGTCTTACTATGTAGCACAGCTGGCCTGGAACTCACAGAGATCCCCCTGCCTCTGCCTCCTGAGTGCTGGGCTTAAAGGAGTGGCCACGACACCCAGTTCCCTGTAACTTTAAGTTGGTGGGTAACTGTAACTGAGCCTGCATTGCAGGCACAGAGGTCTACCCAAACTTCTGTTTCGCGCCCTAAAGAGTGTGGCGCATTTCTCGAGCATGGGGTCCTGGAGTGCGGAGCCACAGCCCAGGGGACTGATACCCGTGTACACAGTGCAGAATCGTTTCTCTTTGCACACTGAGCAGTAACAGAAAAAGTTGCCCCTGCCAAGTCATTGCCCCAGGGTTTCTCTTTGTGTTCAGAAATAGTGACTGTTTGCCGGGCGGTGGTGGCGCACGCCTTTAATCCCAGCACTCCGGAGGCAGAGGCAGGCGGATCTCTGTGAGTTTGAGACCAGCCTGGTCTACAGAGCTAGTTCCAGGACAGGCTCCAAAGCCACAGAGAAACCCTGTCTCGAAAAACCAAAAGAAAAAAGAAAAAAAAGAAATAGCGACTGTTTGAAATGACATTCACTGGGTTGGGGACGTGGCCCAGGCATGCACCAGACCCTGGATGCTGCTCCCACACATTTGAAAACCACACATGATCCCAGAATCAGGCAACTCTCTGTGGGCGACATAGTGAGACACTGCCTCCGTCGGCGTCGAAGGAGACCTTGGAACTACCACAACCACCTCACATCCACCGGGTTGTCAAGCCTGTGAAAGACCGGTCCTTTCCTTGGTTCCTCACTGTCACGCGGTCCGACAGGTCATCGCTTGTTTTTCTTCCATGGAATGTTAGTCCCACGCTGGCTTCCATTAATGGTTGACCCCTGCAATGCCAGGGTCTAGTGGCTTTTGGGGCTTCCCGGACTGAGGCCTGGCTTCTGTTGTCGCATCCTGTCACCGTCCACACCTGTAAGTGTGAAGGCAGAAGCCACGTGACAGAATGGTAGACACCTTAACTGCTTTGTGGACGGGCCCCGCTCTCCCTGCTCCTGGGAAACCCGTCCTGTCTTCCTTATCTCCATCTGGGGGGAGCAGGGGAGAGGCTTCTAAAATGGTTACCAGTGTCTTCCTGAGGCTCTGAAAAGTAGATGATCTGATCGCTTCTCCTATTTTAAACGCAGGTCTGATCTGCATATTTTAAAATTCACCATTTGAAGCATAATAATTCAGGTTTTCCTGAGCATCTCTGCACAGCCATGATCTGTGCATGACAGTCTGGTACTGTGTCCTCACCCCAGGTTGGTGTCTCCTCCCCTGAGCCGTCACTCTGCCCCTCCCAGCCCCTGGCACCTAAGACACCTTCTTCCTGGATGCTCCTGGAGCTCTATGTCCTTAGGGAAGCTTTCAGAGCCCGGCACTGTTCGCAGCCGTGTGGTATTCTGCCTGCCGTGTGGGTGGACCACACTGCATCTCCAGGTCACCAGGACTGTTTCTGTCCTTCGTTGTGACCTGTGACATGGAGTGATGGTCCTGTCATAGGTGACTTACTGAACTGAACTTGGGCTGTTCATTGTTTTTTCTTTCTGAGGGTGAGAGTGTAAATTTGTCTGCTTCCTGTCCTGATCTTTTTCATCTCAAAGCTACAACACTCAGAGCTGTGTCCCCTTGGTGGGGGCCATTGAGACCTGCTTTCTTTGATTCTTCATTACCAGGTCAACAGCTAGAGGTTGGCGTCAGGGTCTCACCCTCGGCAGGGTACCACCCCAGCTCCACCCATCCCCAAAGCCCTGTCACTCCGAGAACATTCCTTTCTCAGTCCAACAAAGGCGCTTTGTCCTTGTTGGCCTGTGCTGAACCTCAGAACCCATCCATGCCAGGTCCCAAAGTCACGTGATCTGAGGAGCATGTGTCTGTGACTGTGTATGTGTGTGGTGTGTGTGTGGTGTGTCTGTATGTGTGTATGTGTGTGTGTGGTGGTGTGGTGTGTGTGTGTGTCTGTGACTCTGTATGTGCGTGTGTTTGTGGTGTGTGGCATGTGTGTTGTGTGTGTGTGTCTGTGACTCTGTATGTGTGTGTATGTTTGTGGTGTGTGTTGTGTGTGTGTTATGTCTGTATGTGTGTGTGGTGTGTGTGTATGATTCTGTGTGTGTGGTTGTGTGGTAGTGTGTAGTGTGTGTATGTGTGTGTTGTATGTGTGTGTGGCGTGTGTGTGGCGTGTGTGTGTCTGTGACTCTGTATGTGTGTGTATGTTTGTGGTGTGTGTGGTGTGTGTATGTGTGTGTGGTGTGGTGTGTGTGTATGATTCTGTGTGTGTGATTGTGTGGTAGTGTGTGGTGTGTGTATGTGTGTGTTGTATGTGTGTGTGTCTGTGACTCTGTTGTGTGTGTGTTTGTGGTGTGTGTGGTGTGTGCATGTGTGTGTTGTATGTGTGTGTGTATGTGTGTGTGTCTGTGACTCTGTATGTGTGTGTCTGTGACTCTGATGTGTGTGTGTGTTTGTGGTGTGTGTGGTGTGTGGTTGCATGTGGCCTGGGGTGGTGGATAGAGGTGGGAGGCAGGACTAGGTATGTGGGACTGAGCTGCCTGTCATTCCAGCACTTGGGAGGCAGAGGCAGGAGGATCATGAGTTCCAGGCTAGTCTGAGCTCCACAGTGAGATCTTGCCTGAAAACCCAAAGCCGAGGGCTGGAACATGCTCAGCTGTGAGAGCGCTGGCTGCACAGCTGAGGACAAGTTCAGATCTAAAGAGCCTTCATCAACAGCCGGCATGGCCACACAGACGTCAAGGCCCCTGCTGCTTGCTGGCCTCCAGCTGAGCTCCGGAGCTCGTGGCTCAAGGAAATAAGACAGAGGGATCGGAGACAATGCCCGCATCCTCCTCCAGCTCCATCTGTGTACACACACCACATACACATGTGCACTAACAACCCAAGCCAAAGTCCAACCCCCACTTCAGACAGGGTTTTTCTGTGTAGCCCTGGCTGTCCTGGAACTCACTCTGCAGACCAGGCTGGCTTGGAACTCAGAGATCTGCCTGCCTCTGCCTCGCAAGTCTTGGGATTAAAGGCGAGCACCATCCTCTTCAGATTAAAAAAAAATTTTTTTTTGACCCAACAAAGTCATTGCTGCAGGGCAGGACTGGGTCTGGGTTTCAGGGCCCAGGCAGAGTTGGATTGGAGCACTACTTGTCCAGGTCAAGATGTGGCCATAGCCTCCTGGTTTTCCAGGTTCTTCTGTGTCACTCAGAGTGGTTGGGTGTGTGACTAGCATCCTGAGTTAGGGTGCTTTGGGGGGGCTGTCCTAGGGGTATCCCTGGACTCCACCCACTCCATGCCATGAGCTCCTCTGGTTGGCTCCCCACAGTTTAGAGTCCTCTGGATTTAAGATGGCCCCCAGATCAAACTCAGCTTTCAGTGAGACCAGACTAGACCAACAGGGTCGGGATCCCTCTATGTGGAGAGCTGGGTTTGGAAACAGGGTTTAGGACTCTGGCTGCATCACACACCCAGCAGGCAGGAAGCTCTGGGATCTGTCCACAGCACCATAGAAACCAGATGAGGTGACTCACTGGGAGGCAGAGGCAGGGGGATCAGAAGTTCAAAACCAGCTTTGGCTACATAGTGATGTTTGGGTGGAAATGCCACCCCAGGCCCCAGAGCTCCTATACCTAAAGAGTCTGGAATGTTTGGGTTAAGGCTTTACTCCAGCCCCTGGCATCCATATACCCAGAGAGTCTGGAATCTTTGGATGGAAAGTTCTATCCCAAGCCCCGTCCCCAGGGAGTTGCCTCAGTCCAGACTCCACCTCTAAGAAAGCCTGCCAAATGGTGACCCCTCCCCAAAGGTGCTCAAGACCACTCCCACAGGGCATTTACACGTGGTTTTCTGGTTTCACTTTCAGGCCACCCAGGAGCGCTGGCCTCTGTTAAACCCAGGCTTTTTCTAATTTAGTTTGATTTGGTCTGATTTGGATTATTGCATCATCAGAGAGGTTTACAGGGCTGCAAAAGCTTTTCAACTGAGTCAGAGACAGCCTGGGCTACATGAAACCCTATCTCAGGAAAAAAATATTTATTTAGCTTGTTACAGTTTAACTGTAGTGCAGGCTGGCCCGGGTTAGCTTGACACTGTTTAACTGTAGTGCAGGCTGGCCCGGGTTAGCTTGACTCTGTTTAACTGTAGTGCAGGCTGGCCAGGGTTAGCTTGACTCTGTTTAACTGTAGTGCAGGCTGGCCCGGGTTAGCTTGACTCTGTTTAACTGTAGTGCAGGCTGGCCCGGCAGCCTCACCTCCCACATCCCATACAAGGCAGCGATTTGAGCACTTATGTGAGCATTTCCCAAACTGAATCCATTTCCTTCCCACACATCTCAGATCCTCCCCCTGCCCCCCGCAGCTGCACACACCAGGTGGCTATAGGGTCATCCCCGTCCCCCTGCCCCCCACCTGATAATAGTCCATTGTATGAGGAACCCAGGCTGTGTGGGTTCACTCATCTTTTTGGGTGGTTTGCTATCTTTAAGCTGTTTTGGAAGACAACCCCTCACCCCTACCCCAGACCATCTATTCAGAAATTTTATTGTTTTGTTTTTCTAAAGATGAGTGTTTTTATCTTTGTTGGCCTGGGAACACCCCAGGAAGCACCCAAAGGGGCCATTAGCCTCTGTCAAACCCACGGATGGCTCAGATGGTCTTCTGGGCCTCGGGGAGTTCCTCTGTATGTCAGAGGCTCTTTCTAAACTCTGGGCTTTGGGATCTCTGTTGACCCAGTTCTCACCCTTCGACGTGGTTGGCCTTCGTGCCCCGTGCCCGACTCCTGTGGGACCAGCCAGCCTCGCTGCTCTGGGACTCTGCGTGGGCAGGGCAGGTCCTGGGGGCTGTGGGTAAGGGCACCTGCCTGGCAGTGTGTTCAAATCCCCAGTAAACCTGTAAAGGCCAGGTCTGTGACCCTGGGTGAGGCTGTCTCTCCCCTTCGCTGGGGCTCCATGTCCAGTCAGCCTGGAGAAGAGGAAGGCGCCAGGCCCAGTGAGAGGCCCAGCCCACTGAATGCTCAGCTCCTCGAGACGAAAAGTCCAACCAGATAACTTGGGGGTCATCGAAAGGAGGCTGACCCAGAGAAGTGGAAACAGATCTGAGATCAGTGAATGCCATGCTCCGAGGAAGTGGAGCCCATGGGGCCAAGATATAAAGGAAGTCAAATAGAAGATGGGTTTCATGGCGCACGCCTTTAATCCCTGCACTCGGGAGGCAGAGGCAGGCGGATCTCTGTGAGTTTGAGGCCCACCTAGTCTACGGAACTAGGACAACCAGGGCTACATGGAGAAACCCTGTCTGAAGAAGAAAAGAAGAAGAGGAGGAGGAGGAGGAGCAGGAGGAGAAAAATGAATATTGTGGAATCTTCTAGAACTTTCTGGAATGTTCTGGAATCCGATGGACATTTTCTGGAGTCTTTCAGAACTTCTGGGACCGTGACAGAGTGAAACTGTGCCCTTGTCTTAAATTAATATCGTTATTGTATATAGAATATGTTAATCTTTGTTTTTCATTGATATAAATAAATATAAAAATGGCTATTAAATTTTTATTCTACTTCATGAAAAAAAATCTTTATTTTTCATCCCCACTGCCATCTCAGACATGGACAAACCAATGACAGGATTAAGGGAGCTGCAGGCAGAGGCTGTACTGGCACACTCAGGAGCTGGGCTTCTGTAGAGACTGGAGGCCCTCCAGGGAGGTTGCTGGTTCTGGGCCGGGAGGTGGCCTTGTGAGGCTGAAGGCTCCTGACCAGATAAATGCCTGGTGCTCATCTTGGGCTCTGCAGCATGCTAGCGGTGTCCCCGGCCTTCACCTACCCATGCCAGGAGCTCCCCAGAGGGACTATTTCTGTCCTCAGATGTCCCCCAGTATCTCAGGGACAGGCTCACTGTTGACCCTGGAAGGAAGACCCGCATGCCATGCACACGCCTGGTCTTGGACTCAGACCTGGAATGCCCCCCACGGTAACGTGGCCTCTGCCAGGGATCCCAGCAGGGTGTTTAAAGGTGTAATTAAGTGGCCATATTTTCTCTGGGGTGGTGACACAGATCTGTCCCTCCCTTCAGAGCTGAAAGTAATTCAAAAGTGAGAGACTTAGGGGTCCTTGGGGACCGAGGAGTTGCGTGTGAGATCTGTGTCTTAGCATGTCTCCCTCGGGTTGCCCAGAACCCCACTATGCAGGATCAGCACCCGCACCAGCCAGTGCTCTGCAGGCTGGTCAGAAGGGGCTGAGCTAGGGTGCACGGGATCTACTGGGGGGTAGGGGAGGCAGGGATGGAGGGACTGTGTGCGTTGCGATGTGTGGGGGCTAGAGGCGTGGTCAGGGTGGAGCCCCTCCTAGAATCCCCAGTGAGGGGCTGGGGGCGTGGTCAGGGTGGAGCACTGGTGTAGCCTGTGTCAGGATGTTCAGATTGTGGCTGCTGTGATTTATTTGTGGTTTGCGGGCTTTTTCTTGTGTCTGGCCTCTGCCTCCTTCCCAGTCTGCCTATCCTGTCTTACACAGATTCCTGTCAGTCTCTTTAAGACTCTCCTAATTACCTCTTCAGCATGTGAAGACTCCTTTCCATCCTCTGAGGTATCTCTCAAAATATTCCTGATAGTTAAATTAACCCAGTGTTTGCACCCTGGGCTGTGTGAACATTGTTCCAAGTCATTCTTTATGACTGGACTTGGTGGCGCAGACCAGCACTTGGGTTTGGAGGCAGGAGGATCAGAAGTTCAAGCTCGTTCTCAACCAGTTTGAGCCAGCCTGGGCTACACGAGACCAGCCTCTCCTATCCACTTGGCCCTGTCCCTTGCTAGTGTTCCCGCGCGCGTCTCAGCAGTAGCACACAGAAAGTTTCGCAAAGCCGGAGCCCTCAGCTTTGAACGGACGATGCCGAGCTAAATCGGGCGCGTTGTGTTCCAGGAGGATGTGTTGTTTCCGTTGTGTTTTGGGGGAGGGGACGGTGTGTTTCCTCCTGTGACTATGTCTCAGAATGGTTCATTGAGGAATGCGTAGACGGGTTCGCAGCTGCGCACAGCCTGACACAGTCTCTACAGCGCTTTCCGTGTGTGGCAGCCCCCCCCCCCATGTGTAAAATTCTAGCTTTTTAAAAAGTCTATTCTCAACCCAAGCAGACGGGGATGTGTTAGAACACTTCTGTTTTGAAGGCGCGTCACAGTATGTATAACAGCATCTTGTCATTTCCTAACCAACAAAATTCTCAAAACGGCTCAGTTTTCAAGCCTGTCCCCAAAGAGTGAGCATACTGAGGAGGCAGGACACGCAAGCTGTTCTTTGTTTATTCTGGGTACCACTCAGGGTTGGCTTCTCAGGAGTGAGAGTGTATCAGTCAGCCAACACTGTGTAACAAGCAGAACCAGGTCCTACATTTAAACCATCTGTTGCTTATTGTGGTATGCTTTTTGGCTAGGACTCCAGATGTGGTTTAGCAGATGCATTTGGGGCTCTCTGGGGTTGCTGGGTAGGTGTTGGGCTGGGGTGATGTCTGCTTCTCTAGGGAGGGACTCGTACAGGCTGTACCTGAGACCCAAAACTTCCCTTGCAAGACACAGGTCTGAAACCTCTTTGGAAGACAAGGATTTAGAGCTGCTGCCAGCTCTTGTTGCTCAGAATCACCCACTGACATCAGGCTGATTTTCCACATCGCCAGGCTGTACAATTGAGCCATTTTGTGTGACTAGTGTCCTCTTGTGCTTTAAGAAATGACACATGCCGGGCGGTGGTGGCTCACACCTTTAATCCCAGCACTCGGGAGGCAGAGGCAGGCGGATCTCTGTGAGTTCGAGACCAGCCTGGTCTACAGAGCTAGTTCCAGGACAGGCTCCAAAACCACAGAGAAACCCTGCCTCGAAAAAAAAAGAAATGACACATGATGCTATTTTATTGTGAAAGAGTTGTCAAGATGCCTATTTAGAGGGAGATTCACCAAGTCAATTCCACAGATTTTTCTTTTTCTTTTTTTTTCTTTTTCTTTTTTTCTTTTCTTTTCTTTTCTTTTTTTTTTTTTTTGAGACAGGATTTTATTCTGTGTAGCTTTGGAACCTGTCCTGGAACTTGCATTGTAGACCAGGCTGGCTTCGAACTCACAGAGATCCGCCTGCCTCTGCCTTCTGAGTTCTGGGGTAAAATCATGTGCCACCCCATCAGCTCTACTGGGGTTTTTTGGGGGGAACATAGGAGGTTGAGACAGGGTCACTTGTAGCTCAGGCTGGCCTTGAGCTTGTGATCCTCCTACTCAGCCTCCTGAGTGCTGGGACGTCGTGTGTGTTGTCACGTGTCTTACCTCCAACTGTCTGTGTTCTGGAAGAGAATGAGGGAAGAGCTGGCATGTCTTCAGGTAGGACAAGAAGCAACAGCCATTTGGAAGTTGTCTTTTGACTACGCGTTTCCTTTTTTTATGCCAGTTCCCAGCTGTGTGGCTTTGATAAACTTCTTAAAGTCTCTGAGCCTCAAATATCCCACTAGAGAAACATGCTTTGATGACAGCTGTGTGCCACCTTGCCCCATGCAGGGGGTGAATCTCCGAGCTCTGCACATGCCAAGGGGTGCTCTACCCGCCAAGCCCCAGCTCCAACCCTTCTTTAATAACATACACACATCTTTTATTTTTGTGTACCAATATTTGCTTATGTGTATGTCTATGCACCACGTTGGGTGCAGTATCTGCATAGGTCAGTAGTGGGCGTTGGATCCCTGGGAACTACAGATACAGATGGTTGTGGGTGCTGGGAATCGAACCTGGCTCGTCTGTTAGCCGGTGTGCTATCCACCGAGCTAACCTTCTGCTCTGCTTGGGGCTGACCTCAAGTTCATGGCCTGAGATCAGGTCATTCTGTCCCTGCCATCTGCAGCCTTTTTTAGACCTCCAGAGAAGGGTGTTGGATGCTGGGGCTGAGGTCACTGTGCGGGCATCAGGCTGGCTGAACGCAAAGGGCAGGCGCGGGAAGGGCGGGCGCGCAAAGGGTGGGTGCGCGAAGGGCAGGCACGTGGGCACACACAGCAGCAGGTGTTTCCCGCTGCTCAAGGCTTTGAGCCCACAGCATCTGGGATGAGGCAAGAGGGTAGCCAGCCCTTCCTTACGCCAGACCTCAAGGCGACCCTCAGCATTGCATCCTGTGTCTCCACGCGTGGGTGACTTGGTAACATAATACAGAACTTGAAATCTCAGAAGGAGACAGGCTCAGGTTGTCATGAATGGGGGAGGGGTGATGTCATTGGCCTGGGCTCCGTGGGGGCTGGGAACTCAGCTCAGCACCCTGCAGATCCCAGCACTCCCCACCCAGAACAACCAGGAAGAGTGTTCGCACTGCCAAGGTGAAGGTGACTCGGAGATGAGAGAGCCTTTTGTGCTGGGAAAGTCGGGAAAGGCGGCCACAGGGAACCAGGGCTACCAGCTCAGCAGGTTCAGCTGAACTTGCAGAGTGAGGCACAGCGGGCCCCAGAGCTGGTGACAGCTCAGCCAGTCTCCAGGACTGTGGAGGACAGGGACCCACAGCGGGTCTACTTGTCTGAGAACAGGGTCTCACGTAGCCCAGGCTGGCCTCAAGCTCACCGTGGAGCCCCATGCTGAGTGCCAGGGTGACAGCAAGTGCCCTCACACCTGACTTATGTGCAGGGGAGAGAATCTGGCTTTGCGTGTAATGGGTGAGCCCGGCACCCACTGAGCCTCAGCCCCTTCAATAAAACAATATGCGGACAGTTTGCAGTCCCTCCGGGGCTTTGAGCTCGTGAGGGAGGGCTGTGCTGTGCACCCAGTGTCATGGAGCCAAGAGGTCCCTGTTGTGTCTGCTCAGCTCCCCTAGACAGTGGTGAAAGAACAAGGTGGCTGCGCCTCTCAGTGGACTTGTTGACAGGAGCAACTGAGGCCACATTTCACCTGTGGCTTTGATCTGACTCCTTTAAATCTGCACGACTGAATCCAGTGACCCCAAGCCATTTTGTTTGTTTTCAACACCAGGCATGAACCCCGTGCACACCAGGCACTGAACCCTGTGCACACCAGGCATTGAACCCCGTGCACACCAGGCACTGAACCCTGTGCACACCAGGCACTGAACCCCGTGCACACCAGGCACTGAACCCCATGCACACCAAGCAAGCACTTTACCATTGACTGGGTTTGGGGGTGCCCGCTTCAGGAGGATGAGGTCAGAGGATCTCTGTGAGTTTGAGGACAACCTGGTCTATGTTGTGAGTTCTATGCCAGCCTGGGCTACATAGACCCTGTCCCCAAAATTGAAATTTAGTCATCAGGCTTGGCAGCGGCGCCTTTACCTGCTGAGCCAACTCACTGGCCCTCTTCCACGTTTTATTTTGAGACAAAGGCTGGCTGGCCTTGGACTCCCTCTGTGGCTCAGGCTGGCCTTGGGCTGGTCTTGCTCTTGTTCCATAGCCAGGCTTATTCATTGCTGGTTGTTTTGTTATTGTTGTTTTGTTTTTCTTAAACAGGGTCTCACTGTGCTTGCCCAAGCTGACTTCAAACTCAGAGCAATCCTTCTGCCTCAGCCCCACCCAAACAGACTATAGGCTTGTACTGCCAGCACTCCATTCTTTCAATCATTCTGATTCACTCTGGTTTTCTAGAACTTTCCACCCATAAAGCTGTTGTTGTCTTCCAGTCCAGCCCCAGCTGCACCCTCCACAAGGCTCACGGGTGGCTCACGGGTGAGGGCACCCTGCTGTCACATCCACCCTCGACGTTCTGAAAGCTTCTTGCAGCACAGCCCCCTACATGGGGGACCATCTCTCCCACCTGTCCCCTCCCTGAGCCCATCCCTCTCTAATTTGCATATTCTGTTTTTAGCATTTTTTTTTCTGGATTTTACATAATCGTGTCATTAGGAGGCTGTCATGGGAACCAAACGCTCCCTTTTCAAAGTACCTTCTGGAGCTAATTGCATGTCTACTAGCTCCATTTCTTTTTAAAATGAATTTTACATTTTGGGATATATTGACTGAACAAGCTACTTTAGGAGGCCAGAACAGAGGAGTCCCCGCGTGCCCCCAAATGATGTCCGCATGACTTAGGTCTTAGGGTGACCCCTTGTTCCTCCCACAGTGAAGCAAGGCTGAGCTCCTGGAGTTGGGATCTCTTAGTCTCCTTCAGGACGCTCCCTGTTAGAGTCCTAATCCAAGGTCAGGCCAGCTTTGTTGTGACTTCATACCCTGAGGACAGTTCTTCAGACTTTGTTTAGATTCACTGGGGCATGTTAAGGAGTCTTGGGTGGAGGTCTGAGAATATCCGCTCCTTGTGAGCAGCCCGATGTGATATTTTCCGTTATCCTTCTCTACCTAGGGCATAGTGTTGGAGCTCCACCTAGAATCCCCAGTGAGGGGCTGGGGGCGTAGTCAGGGTGGAACCCCGCCTAGAATTCCCCAGTGAGGGGCTGGGGTTTAGCTCTGCTGTGAGTGGGGAAGCCATTGGTTCAACCCTAGGTCTACAAAGGAAACAGGCTGTAGATGGGCACGCAGAGCTTACAGCGGCCCTGAAGATAAGCCAGGCACTGAGCTCTGGTCTGCGGTCCATATTTGCAATCAGGACCTCTGCAAGGTGACTCTGTGGGCTCCCGTGCATCTCTTTGGACATAGGTGCTCTTTACGTTTTTTTTAAACTTCCACTCCTGCATCGTATGTGCACGTGCCTTGATGTGTGCAAAGATCCGAGGACAACTTGTGGCACTCAGTCTTCTTCCACCACCGCGTGGGTCCCAAGGACTGAACTTGGGTTGACAGTCTTGTCGGTGAGCGCCCTCACTCTCTGAGCCATCTCTCGGCCACGGCTCTTTAGGTTTGAATGGAAATTAGCTTGTGCAGGTTTCTATTCTTGACCACGCTGTCTCCACACACCAGTCCCCATCAGTGGTGGTGACACTGTCAGGTGACTCTGTCCCTCTGGATACGGGGCCACGGCACACCAGGGGAGTTCCTGGCATGGAGTTAGTGGAAACCAACGACTTTCTGAGCATCTGTAGGGTTCAGGGCGTGCCCCCAACCCACAGTGTACCCAGTGCCTAGGGGACCCCATCCTGACCATGAACGAGATCCAGTTGCCTTCCAGCTGATCCTGAGGTGGGCAGGGAGCCTCCACCTGGGCGATGCTGGTCTTAGCTGGGCGTGGTGGCACATGCTCATCCCTGCAGAACTGGGAGTTGAGGCAGAAGGATTTCCAGGAGTTTGAAGTCAGCCTAGACTATAATGTTGAGACGTTCAACCCAAAGCATAAAAGACCTTGAGCGGTTGGTCCTGAGTCCTGAACTCAGCTGTCCTTGGGCCCTGTCCATTCAGAGCTGTGACAGAGCCAGCTCCGGTCCAGTCACCTCACACCCTGGTCCCTGCCTGCTTTGTGCTCTCTTGCCAGTGCCCTGCACCCCATGCAGAGGAAGCCATCACCCTCTGCTCCCTGCCTTGGCAATCAGTGTTCCTGGGTGACATATTTAGATGGTTGCTATGGTGATGAGGTTGACAGCTTCATGTGGCACAAAAGACGGGCCCCGCTTTGCTATATCGAGCCTGCAGAAGACCGGGTGCGTGTGCCACGTGCCCCTGTCAGCGTAGGAAGGGAAGGGGGCTCAGACAGCCCGTCCCACCCACTTGCTCCCCACGGAGGAGCGGCGACCCGCTGGAGGAGGTATGACTGTCACCTTGAAAGATGTGTAGGGAGGAACAGGGCTCACTTAGGGGTGACTGGGTCCTCCAGGGGACACCGGGCTATGCCTGGGGACATGTGTGGCTACCCCAACTCAGAGTGTCCTTGGCATGTGGCGAGTGGAGGCCAGAGATTCTGTCGCCTATAATCAGGACCCAGGGTACACGCTGAAAACGGTGCATGGTGTCCCCAGGCTGTGGGAAGTTGGGTCCTCTCCTTGCTCTGCCCATGGCTGTGAAAAGCACCTGACACAGACGGCTACGGAAGGAAGGGTTTGTCCTGCATGGTTAGCACCCTCCATCGTGGCTATACCGAGTCCGCAGTCAGGAAGCAGAGAGAGGCGATCGCTGGGCTCCGCCCACGATCCCAGCCCACGAGATGGCATTGCCGCGCGCGTGCAGGGACACTCGTCTATACCTTGTCAAGGTGACAGTGACAACACCAAGGTCACACTGAGACAGGAGGCTAACTGTGAGCTCGAGGCCAGCCTGGACTGCACCTTGGGATCATGGGACCCCTTCCTCTGGGCCTCCCTGAGAAAAAGTAAGGCAGCCTGGTCCAAGGGTGCATCGGGATGGATTTTGTTTGCTGTTCTGGGCTGGCCTCAAACTCACAGAGATCTGTCTGCCTCTGCCTCCCAAGTGCTGGGGTTAAAGGCGAGCGCCACCACTGCCCATTCCTGTCTTTCAGAGACCTTGACCCAAAGGGTATCACAGCCATTGGTGAGAGAGATGAAATTTGGGGCCATGGCTGTTGGGGCTTAAAGAAATTAGCTAAAAACTTAATGTCAAAAAAAATTCCTTTTTAAAACCAGCCCTGACTGGGACTGGGGGATTCGGCGCTAAAACTGTGGAACTGGGGTTCTATTCCCGGCATCCCCATGGTGTTTGTGACATCATCTCTGGGCTCTGGTGATCCCTTCTGGACTCTGAGGGCGCTGCATGCAGTTGGTCAGTGTGTGCATGTGCGCGCCTATGTGCATGGGCGTGCATCTGCATGTGCACGAGTGTGCGCATGTGTGTAAGAGGTTTCCTCGTGCCCCTCGGTGGCCCGTAGAGTGGATGACAGGGATCATCACGACACTGCTTTCTGAGTGGTCACAGAAACCAGAGCTGCAGCGTCCTCTCCTTCCCGCACCGAGTGATCTCTGGGACAAGAGATCTTGCGGCTCCGGGCGTTGAGTGGGTGTGGCTGAGGTCTTGTGTAGCACCCTCCCTGTGGCCCCGTGTCTCACCCTGGGGGACCCTCTGTGGTCTGGCCCGGAGCGTGGAAGGACTGGGGTCTGTCTCAGTGATGGCCGGGGTGTCCTGCTCCAACCAGCCCCTTTTCCCTGTGGACTCTCTGCTGCCCTTGCTTGACAAAGGTGGGAAGTGGTCACAGGGTCCTTGTCGGTCCCGGATCATCCGTTGGGGTCCTGGAGTCACTGTGACTAGACTGAGTCAGGACGACCTCGGGGACCCACGGAGCTGTCTGGGGACGCGGGACAGAGTGGACGCTGCTCAACTCCCTCAGGGAACCAGGTCGAGACCCGCCTAAGAGGACCCTAAGTTATTTTTGAGAATTCGGGCCTTGCTCCTTCACCATGAGCCCCAGGCGTGTGTCTCTGCCCCCCACCCCCGCTTTCCGGTTTCTGGGGCCAGCTGCTCTCCCTCTGCACTCAGCATGCGCCTCAGCTCCTCCAACGACTTAGTGTCCAGCCTGGGTGTGAGCACGTGTGCAACTCTCAGTTGCCTGGGTTCGTGTGAAGTGGCTGGGGTCGTCCCTGTGGATGGGCGTGTTGCTCCAGCCGGGGCTCGGTGCAAGCAGGATTCCAGCCGCTTCCTGCAGCGGCGCTGCCACCTGCAGGCGGCAGCCAGGATTGCAGCTGCATTTGCAAAACCAAAAACCTCAGAAAGATACTTGGGTAGAGCGCTCTCCCAGCATGCACCGGCCCGGGGCACCGCATAAGCCAGCCGAGGCTACATAGTGAGTGAGGACAGCCTGGGCCCAAGAGACCCCGTCTCAAGAGGGAGAAAGATAATATTTTAGGGCTGGAGATAAGAGCACTGACTGCTCTTCCAGAGGTCCTGAGTTCAATTCCCAGTGCCCACATGGTGGCTCACAGTCATCTGTAATGAGTTTGGTGTCCTCTTCTGGCCTGCAGGCATACATGTACACAGAATACTGTATACATAACAAATAAATCTAAAAAAAGATAATATTTTAAAAAGGGTTTATAGCCTAGCATGTGATCTCAAGCACTGAACTAGCAGAGGCAGGAGGATTGTGAGTTTGAAGTCAAATATATAGTGAAATCTTGCATCAAATAACATAATATAAAATAAAGTAAGGGCTGGCTAGAGGGCTCAGCAGATAAAGGAGCTTGCTGTCAAGCCTGAGGTTATGAGTTCGAGCCCTAGAACCCACAAGATGGAGACACACACACACACACACACACACACACACACACACACACACACTGAATATGTCTTTGGGGGTTAAGGTTGGGAAATAGCGCAGAAGTGCCCTTCTTTCCCCATGAATCATGCTGGTCAAGTCCAGCATTTATTGAGCTCCCACTGTATACAAACGCTTTCTAGAAATGCCCTGGTGTGACCCTCAGGAGAGGCGCACGGGGACCTGCGAGGTCGGCCACCGCCCTCTGATGGGCAGTCCCCTGCCTCCATTCTGCAGACGACTGTCTCTGACCCGTCCATGCCCACCCGCCACTTCCCTTTCAAATGCGCAGTAGGTGAATTATGAACTCCGCCTCATTCTTTCGGTAAATTGCTGTTCCCATCCGGCCCGCGCAGGCCGAACCCCACAGCTTGTCGGGACCCCCGACCTGACAGCTGCGGTGCCAAATTAATGCCCAGTGTTTCTCTTCCAGGGAGCGAAGGCTTCTGGTTGGAACCTCGGTGCTGGGACGGTGGACTCGGTGCAGGTAGGTGCTGTGCTCGGTGCCTTGCTCGGCTTTGAAGCCTGGGTGGGAGTGAGGAGTCCTGTAGGACAGGATCCGCACGGACGGGGAAGGGGCCATGGTGCTGTGGGGTGACCTAGGCCCCAGACAGCCATGTTCTCTCCACTCCAGAGTTTGCCAGACGCTTTGGTACTGCACTCCGTTTCCAGCACCCCATTTCTCACATCCCATTTTCTGTACCCCATTTCCCATGCTTACGTTTCCTGCACCCCTGTTTTCCTACCCCCTTTCCCAGCCTTTGTTTTGTCTCCCGTACCCCTTTCCCATACTGTTTCATGCACCCCAATATCCCGCACCTCTCTCTCCACCCCTGTTTCTCTCACGCCTGTCTTCTGCATCCTGTCCCGCACCCCGTTTTTTACACCCCATTTCCCACACCCCTGTTTCCTGCACCCTCACCCCATTTCCCACACCCTGTTTCCTGCACCCCGTTTCCCACACCACTATATTTTGCACCCTTTCCCGCACCCCGTTTCCTGCACCCCCTTTCCCACAAACCCGTTTCCACACACCTGTTTCCTGCACCCTATCCCGCACCCCGTTTCTCACACCCCGTTTCCTGCTGCCATTTCCTCATCTCCAGAGTCATGATTTTGGAGGTTGACTTTGCTTTCTGTACCTGTTCCGTACCATGCCGGCACCCCGCTCCTCCCGGTTAGCTCCCGGTCCTGAGGCTGGGGTGCGCTGTTGGGAAAGGGGGTCTCCGGACGTGGCCGTGGTTTGAGACAGGGTCTCATTATAGAGCACTGGCGCCACCTTCCGGCCTCCGCAGGTACTGCACACACGGGGTATAATCCCGTGCCTGTACCTCTTCCTAATTTAGGGGTACATTAGAAGACAGCGCTGTATTGACCGTGTGACTCATACCATTTGAAATGTAACGGCATGTGCCTGTCCCCTGACACCGGGAAGGAGGAGGCTGGAGGGAACATGGTCAGCCTCAGCAATGTAGTGAATTTGAGGCCAGCCTGGACTACCTTTCTCCCTAAATTAAAATAAGATAAAATTTAAAAAGTAAGCCCGGCATGACACCTATAATCCCAGCACTCGGGAGGCAGAGGCAGGCGGATCTCCGTGAGTTCGAGTGGTCTACAAAGCAAGTTCTAGGTCAGCCAAAGATACACAGAAGGACACAGAGAAAACCTGTCTCAACAAACAAACAAAGATTAAAAAGATGCATTTATGTTGTCAAGGACCCTATGTGATATCAGGGAATGCTCGTGGCGGCCATAACTGGGGAAACCCTGGCATGGAGCGGCCAGAGTTGCTGGGGGTACCCAGGGCTGTGTTCCCCACAGAGAAGCCTCAGCCCTGTCAGTCACGCCGGGGTCCTGAGGGTGGGGATACAATACTGACTTGAGTCTTTCTCTCATGAGCCCCTTGAAGAGTGGGGTGCTCCCTAACTTCCAACTTTTTCTTTCCTTTTTTTTAAAGTAACTTTATTTTTATTTTATGTGCACTGGTGTTTTGCTGTCTGTGTGAGGGCGCTGGGCCCCCAGAAATGGAGTCACAGGTGGTTGTGAACCCCATGTGGGTGCTGGCAATTGAACCCAGGTCTTCTGCAGGAGCAGATGGTGCTCTAACCACTGAGTGTCCCTCCAGTACAGTATGGACCCTTCTAAAATTAATTACATGTATTTATATTTGCACATGTGTGTGGGTGCGTGCATGTGTGTGCTCACATGTGGAGGACAGCGGACAATTTGAAGGAGCTGGGTCTCTCTCTTTCCACGGTCGGGAATTGAACTTGGATCCTCAGACTTGGAGACCATCCATCTCCTGAGACATTTTGTACAACTTTTTCCGGATTGGTAGCAGCGCCTGCAATTACCACTCATGACCACCAGGGGTCAGCAGAGGCCCGTGAGGTTCTGCACCAGGGGACTCTCGGGGAGCTTGGATAAGGGAAGGTGGGAGGTTCAGCTGTTGGCCACGCTGGGTGACAGTCATCCCCTTGGAAGAAGTGATGCCTGAGAAAATTGGGCCACCCAAAGTACAGAGGGTGGAGGCGAGATTGAGGGCCGGGGTGATTAACAGGGCTGCAGGGTATCAGGGAAGCCAGTCTCTATAAAATCAATCTCCGGTCTTGACGCTCTGAAGATCCACATACAGCAAGAGCCCTGGGAGGCCCCAGCACAAGGGTTTTCTCTTCAAGGTTCCTTCTTTCTTGCAGTCTGGGGGCATTTCTGCTGGGAACGTGCCTGCGGGGGGCGGGAAAGACGGGCACGTAACAGGGGCCCTGGAGCAGGTGGCTCAGACTCTGGCTCTTACACACACACACACACACACACACACACACACACACACACACACACACTGTCTGGGTTGACTGCCCTCTGGGTTTGTTCCCGGCCTGTTGGAATTGTGGTATTATCAGGTCTCTGTGGACAGACCATCCTGCTCGGCCCACAAGGTCCCAGCAGCCCCCCAGAACACCAGACACACCCATGTGTTGTTGTGGGGCTTCACACGGAGACTTGCCAGATGCGCTCCTGCTGTGCCTAGGGTGCCTAGAACCTTCTCCTTGCCCAGTATGTAGCTGAGGATGCAGGAAACTTCTCACAGCCTCAGCTTCTAGGATGTGTTACCATCCAGGGCATCCTGGGTGACACACTGGGGTGCTCCTGGAATTGTTGGCAGAGACTGTGGAAGCTGCTGTGCCCCGCAGAGCCAAGGGCACCCCACAGGGAACACCCCTGAACAGTGTCCCCAGCACCCGGCGCGCTATGCTGCTTAAACCTCTCCTGCTGGGGTAGGTCCTGTCACCAAGTTTCCATGTGGGTAGAGTCCCAGGACCTCAGTGGGGACAGGTGGCTGGGTGATACTGTCTCCTGGGGTCCCTGAAGCAGGGCATCTCCACTGAGAACGATCTTCCCCTAAGATACCTCTGGCCTCTCAGGTCAGTTATTGAATGGCTAATGAAGACCCTGACCAAGAACGACCTGGCTCCAGATGGGGTCTCATGTAGCCAAGGCTAGCTTCAGATACCCCTAATATAACTAATAATGACACCGGGCTCCTGATTCTCCGGTCTGCACCTCCTACGTGCTACATGACAGGTGTGTGCTACCTACCACGCGCTAGAAATAGAGCCCAAGGCTTCCCGAATGCCGGGCAGCTGAGCTATAGGACTCTGCTAACAGAGTTGCAGGCACCCTACCCACTATGCCACATCCTCATCCCAGGATCATCCCTTTTAGTCTCTGCAGTGTCCTTTGGTCCCCGCCAAGCCCTAATGAGCAGCTCTCTCTTCAAAAGCCAGTCCACCCAGAAAGAGCTAGAGCCTTCCGTTGCCGCGAGTGTTGTTGCTAGGCAACCGCTTTTAGCATCCGCTTCCCCAAGAGTGGTGCTGATGCAGGGATAGGTCATTCCCGGGTTTGCTGGGCCTCAGCCTCCACGGACTCAATGCACGTGGGGTGACAGTCACGTATGTATGTGGCAGGGGTGGTGGGGACGTGGGGCAGCTGTCAGAGGCTGGACACTGCCCACAGCGGTGGGTCTGGATTTAAGGTCACCTTTATGTGTGTGGGAGAATGGGTGTAGAGAGCCCATGGTGGCCAGAATGGGGTGCCAGGTTTCCTGGTACTGTAGTCACAGTTGGTCGTGAACGTGAGTGCTGGATCGGTCCCCAGCCCGTCCGGGTGGACCCATGACATGAGGGTGCTGTGTTGGGCGCTGTAGCCTTGCAGAGGACCCAAGTCTGACTCCCGTGCTCTGCCCTCTGAACTCAGACCCCAGCCCCTTCCTTCCCTTTTAAATACTCATCTTTGTGCATGAAGGATCTCTCCACTTGGAGTGCCAACGTGCGTGCGTGCGTGCGTGTGCGTGTGTGTGTGCACAGAGGAGTGTGTGTGTGCACAGAGGTGTGTGTGTGCGCGCACGTGTGTGCATGCGTGCCGTGTGTGTGCATGTGTGTGTGTGCGTGCACATGTGTGTGCACAGAGGGGTGTGTGTGTGCGCGCGCGCAGGTGTGCATGTGTGTGTGCACGTGTGTGTGCGTGCACGTGTGTGTGCGCGCATGCATATGTGCGTGTGCATGCGTGCCGTGTGTGCGTGTGCGTGTGCGTGTGCGTGTGTGTGCGTGCGTGTGCGTGCATGTGTGTGTGCGTGCACGTGTGTGTGCATGTGTGCTGTGTATGTGCGTGCATGTGCGCGCGCTTGTGTCCGTGTGTGTGCATGCGTGCCGTGTGTGTGCATGTGTGTGTGTGCGCATGTGTGTGTGCATGCACGTGTGTGTGCATTTAAATGTTTTTAATTAAAATATAATTACATTGCCAGGAGGCGGTGGTGGCTCAGCCTTTAACCCCAGCACTCGTGAGGCAGAGACAGATGGGTCTCTGTGAGTTCGAGGCCAGTCTGGTCTACAGAGCGAATTCCAGGACAGGCAGAGGGGCCGATCTCATTTGACACACAAGAGGACATTGTCCCCTTGCCATAGTTGTTAGCTGTCTGTGACTCTTTGTGTAGAATGGACCCGTGAAATCTGCCCACACATTAACATTTGTTCCAGTCTTGGCTGTGCAGCCATTTCTAGGAGAAATGCCTTTCACTGAACACCGGGACTCCTTCTGGGGCCTGGCCACCCACCGTTTCTCCACATTGTCCCCAGGGAAGCAACTGAGCACAGATGGTCCAGCCTGCAGCCTAAGTGACGCCTCCTGCATCCCAGCCCAGGCTAGAGTGTGTGTGCGTGTGTGTATTCGTGTGTGTGCGTGTGTGTATGAGCGTGTGCATGTATTCGTGTGTGTGCATGTGTGTATGAGCGT